>NW_024873605.1:0-5702 GCF_018340385.1 Cyprinus carpio | reverse complement strand
AGCGTAAACGCAGTGGACTGAAACTTCGGGCTTCACCAGCTGAGGTACTCTCTCTCTGATCTCTTGTCCTGGGCCACCATATCGTCCAGATATCAGCGTCCATACAACTTTGCTTCCATGCAGCTCCTCCGCCCGCCGGCCTAAGTTAGAAATCATAGAGGCTTCGTCTGAGTCGCTCTACTGCAGTGCTGGAGTCACTGGGGCACTTTGTCGACCGCAGGCTCTCGCATGCGAGCGTACTTCTGGTTGCCGTGAATCGGCCATGGTAACCTACGCTTCCGAGGGTCTCTCTCAAAACCCGGCGGCGAATGTGTGCTGTGCCCTATTGCGCTTGCTCACTTCAACACGAGGTCAATAAACATAAACGCACTTAACTGACACTTCCTTGACAGAAAATTGACATTCTCTGTCGTCAGTAAACTTTGCATAAGACAATGACTATCTTAATTTGACATGTGGCCCCATCTGGATTAAATAATTGACGTGCCGCGAGCTTCTGGTAGGGTGGTGCTGTGGCTGTGCATATTTGCTCAAATATATCACTTGATGTTATTGATGCTCCTACTGTTTCATCATTTGAATGTTGTTGGTTTTTTAAAGTTCAATGTGCTTCACCTGTTCTTGTGCTGCTCATTTATCGTCCCCAAAACTATCCTTTATTTTTTTCTGAGTTTACTGATTGCTGACACTTCTTAGCCCTCGTCCGTCTATGTCTTGACTGGTGATGTCTTTCCATATTATATCCAAACTGTGTCAAAACTGCTACCTTTGTGGACATTTTGGATGGTTTTGGACTTTAAACAGCAGGTGCCTTTTTCGAACCCATAGGCTGGGCCATATATGTTTGTATGTCTGCTGTGTTGGAATCCAATCTCTGGATATATCGACATGAGTATAAGTGACCATAGACGTATTTACTTTTGACATAAAATGTTGTCTTTCACTTCCATTTCTGAGCGCACTATCAAATTTCGTAACATCAAGCACATGGACTTCACTCTTTTTTTGACTTTTGTCTCTGGGCTTCCCACTACTAACTCCGTGGAGCACTATAATTCCATGCTTTCCTCACTTTTGGATGAGTTCGCACCGTGCGAGACGGCTTGTTACTTTAGGAAACCCGTCCAGTTTACCCCCGGATTTCGTTTAATGAAAGCCGCCGGAAGACAATTAAACGGCCGTACAAAAATCTGGCCATGACAGGCACAGGCTTCTTTACACTGAACAAACAGTCTGCTTAACCATTCCCGCTTTGAATCGCACGTAAGAGCTCCGATTCAAGCATCATTGGTACGCTGCACAAATTCTAAATCGCTGTTTAGACTGTTGACAATCTTCCTCAAACCACTAAGGACGTTGTTCATTCCTCGTTGCCAGTTAATAAGTTTCGTCTTCATTATTTCACCGGTAAGGTTAGGGTATAATAGCACTTAAATGACCATCGCTCCTCTTGAGCTAGGTAATATCCAGCCTTCACTTCCCAACTACACCTTTTCAAACTTTGAAATGGTCGGAGATGATTTTATTATAAGTACAGTGAAGTCCATGAACTCTACAACCAGTATTTTAGATCCGGTTCCCTGCTCGGTCATTATGAACTGCCTTGCATCAATCTGCCCTTTTATGACTTCCAATTGTGAACTTGTCATTGACTTCTGGAATTGTTCCTCCAGAACTAAAAATAGCTGCCATTACACCGGTTCCTAAGAAGACTGGTTGTGAATGTCGATTTCGCCAATTACAGGCCGATTTCTAACCTCCCATTCTGGCTAACTTCTTGAAGCGTGTTGTGGCTGTTCTTAAATAATCACTGCTCTGACAGTCTCTTTGAACCTTTCAATCTGGGTTCAGAAAGGGCTAGTACTGAAGACCGCTTTAATTAGGGGTCGTAAATGAGCTTCTTAATCGCGCGGTTCCAGTGCATGCATATTTTTTGGTCTTGTTAACCTCAGTGCTGCTTTGACACTATATTCCACTTTTCCGGCTTGACAGAGCTGCCGAATCTTGGTGGGTCCTTTCTGGAGTGGCACCGCCCAGTCCGCAGTATGGTTCGCGGTCTATTTAACACGAATGTCGTCCAGTGCGCTTGGTCTTTGGTTAATTACAATTCGATCCTGTTGCTCGTTCGCACATGGGTAGTTCCTCAGTTGGGTCCGATTGGGCCTCCAACATTATTTCACATTTATATGCTTCCAACTTGGGCAGTCATTAGGAAACATGGTCTTGGGCTCAATGGCTATGCGGGATGGCTCGAGATACATCACCCCTCGTTGATGTCAATTGATCTTAATAGCTTTGCGTGGTTGGTTGTTTAGCAGAGATCAGTATCTGGATGCATAACAACTTCCTGAAGCGAATGGCTCCAAAACCGTAACTGTGCAGTTGGTACCGTGGCAGCTACTCGTAAGGCGAGCGGATCAGTTTGAATTGTGGATTCCTGTACAGTAATCCCCACTCACAGGTGCGAAATCTTGGTATATTTTTTGATTCACATTATCATTTGAAGCAAACATAAACACATCTCTAAAACTGCATTTTTCCACCTGAGAAAACATAGCTGGACTAGACCTTCCTCTTCTTTTGCAGACAACAGAAAGGCTTTACATGCCTTTAACAACTATGTTAGATAATGTAATGGAATTGTTCTTGGCATTCCAGCAAGTCTTGAAGCAGCTTCAGTAATACAAATTCTGACGTCGTTGGATCACTTGTACTTTCCGCGTGAACACATTACACCGGTTCCTTCACTAATTACACTGGCTTCCCGTAAAGGCGAGTTGATTTTAAAATCTCTTTTAACTTACCAAGGCACTTCATGGGATGCACCTGACTATCTGTGAGCTCAGTCCTTATACTCCATTCACGCTCTCTCGCTCTACTAACTCTCTTTCACTCACCAGCCATCATGTAAGCTAAAGACCAAGGGGGAAAGAGCTTTTCATACAAAGCACCTAAGCTAGGCATGTCCTTCCTCTGCCCGTCAGAAATTGCACCAAACGTTGGGTATTTTAAAAAGTTGATTAAGAACACATTTACTAAGATTGCACCCTTTGGGTTTAAGAAAAGAGCATTACAACAAATTTAATAGGTTCACAGCAAGGATATGTGGCTACTAAGAACTTCACCAGGAAAGAGGTTCAATTCTTGTCAAAGAAGGCTTCAGGGCGCCCAAGAAAGTCCAGCAAGCTCACAGGATCGCCTCCTAAAGAGGATTCATAGCTGCGGGATCGGAGTGCTACCAGTGCAGAGCTTGCTCAGGAATGGCAGCAGGCAGGTGTGAGAGCTTCTGCAACGCACAGTGAGAGGCGTAAGACTTTTGAAGATGGCCTGGGTGTCAAGAAGGGCAGCAAAGAAGCCACTTTCTCCAAAAAAAACATCAGGGACAGATTGATCTTCTGCAGAAAGTATAGTGAATGGACTGCTGAGGACTGGGGGCAAAGTCATATTCTCCGATGAAGCCCCTTTCCGATTGTTTCTGGGGCATCTGGAAAAAAGGCTTGTCCGAGAAGAAAAAGGTGAGCCGCCACCATCAGTCCCACGGTCATGCCAACAGTAAAGCATCCTGACACCATTCATGTGTGGGGTTGCTTCATCAAAGGGAGTGGGCTCACTCACAATTCTGCCCAAAAACACAGCCATGAATAAAGAATGGTACCAAAACACCCCTCCAACAGCAACTCTCTTCCAACAACCCAACAACAGTTTGGTGAAGAACAATGCATTTTCCAGCACGATGGAGCACCGTGCCATAAGGCAAAAGTGATAACTAAGTGGCTCGGGACCAGAATGTTGAAATTTTGGGTCCATGGCTGGAAACTCCCCAGATCTTAATCCCATTGAGAACTTGTGGTCAATCCTCAAGAGGCGGGTGGACAAACAAAAACCCACTAATTCTGACAAATAAATCCAAGAAGTTATTATGAAAGAATGGGTTGCTATCAGTCAGGATTTGGCCCAGAAGTTGATTGAGAGCATGCCCAGTCCGAATTGCAGAGGTCCTGAAAAAGATACAACACTGCAAATACTGACTCTTTGGCATAAATGTCATGTAATTGTTTATAAAAGCCTTTTGAAACGTATGAAAAGCTTATAATTATATTTCAGTACATCAACAGAAACAACTGGAAACACAAGAGATCTAAAAGCATTTTTAGCATTGCCAAAACTTTTTGAAAATAATATTTATGTAATTCTCAAAACTTATTAAAAAAATATATATATATATATATATATATATATATATATATATATATTTAATTTTAGAAGGACAGAAAAAAAGAGAGGGATTAAAAACAATCACAATCCGTCCTTCTCCTTTCTCTTATTCCTCTGGGTAAAAAGCAGATAAATATTTAAATTCACTTTCTCACTGTGTACTGAATAGTGATTATCGAAATCTGAGCATGTTTTGGTTTCATTTTTGTTCTGTGTTCGGTTGAATTCTAGGGGGTAACCACAATAATTCTGGCAGCGCAACGTTTTTATAACAGACTACATTTATATTATGGAGGAGGGGTGATACATGAAAAAGGCTAAATGACACTGGAACGGCAGAAGAGCCAGTAGCCTGTAAGTGCTTGTTCAAAACGGGGCCATTAAATTGTCAAATTTATAAGAGCCTTCTTTTCAATAGATGTGCCACTTAGCTGGAGGATGGAGCGAAGCGCACTCTGAAAAGTATTCAAACCTGACAACAATAGCGCTGAGTCCAGTGGGTTGCACGCTCAACACTCAGCTATGTACTTTTCGTATCTGTCATCTTATTGTAAAAACCGATCACCATCTTCACAGAGGCACAAACATAATGTTGACTTTGAGCCCAATGAAGCAGTCGCCATCTTACAGAAAAATGATACAGGGAAAAAATATGCCTCTCTCCTTAAAAAGGCTGTTTTCGAATAGTAATAATAATAATGACGACGATGATGATAAATATCATTAAAATTGTGTATACTCATTATCCTCTTAACCCTACCAAACCTAACTACAAGAGTTTGCATGGAGAGAACATATGCATATGATCACACTCTGTATATTCAAGTGTCACTCTGCATTTCTAACATAAATATCAATTCCTTAAAAAAACACCAACAAGGAGGGTAACAAAGCGGCTGCATCTGACTGTAATCCCAAGAAATGCACCATACCCTCTTGCTTTTCTTCAGCTTCTACTTTCATGTTAAATTCATGGTTCTGGAATGCGCTTTAGTCAACACACGAAATCCTCTGTGGCTACTGTCCCCTAGCTACAGTCTCAAAAATGCTTATGCAGTTCAACAGTTGGGATGGGGTGCGGGGGCTCCTTAAAAAACTAAATACAAATCATCTTACCTCCCAAGCACACAGCGGGACCTAAAGTAACAAAAGTCAATACAAAACCATGTCTTTGTTTCATCCTTGTGCAGATCACAGTCCCCGCAAAAGCCAACAGTCTTTTACATTCAAGTGTTATCAAGACCCATAATATCAAGTGGGCCCTCTAACAAAGATTATGGCACAGAATGATTATAAAAAGGAATCGGAACAAATCATGTTTGTTGCAGATGTTCCTTTACTGTAAATGTTTTACTGATTTAAAAAACACAGGTTGACAACTCAGGGTTCAAAAAAAAAAAAAGGATGAATCTGATGGCCCAACCCAGTGTGGGAGAGTTTCAGAAAATATGGTAAATTTCACCTGCCCAGTTGGGCCCATACACATC
>NW_024873604.1:0-3238 GCF_018340385.1 Cyprinus carpio | reverse complement strand
TGAGATTCTAAGCATAAAACGCTCAGTTTAGCGCTTTCTGTGAACAGTAACACTCTGTAAGTGCAACTAAGCAAATGAACAGAAAGAAAGCATGCTAGTGCTGAAAACCTTCTTTCTCTGTTAGAGAATGATAGTTTGTGCAAAGTTAAGACTATGGCTTGCCCATGTTAAATATGTTTCTAACATCTTTAAATGAAGTGTTTAAGCATTGTAGAAAAACAGATTTCTCTGAGTTACTACTTTCTTGACCTTGCACATATGTTTGAGCTTCTAAGCATTAAAACGCTCAGTTTAGCGCTTTCAGAACAGTAACAATGTTTGAGCCGCTCCTAAGCATTAAGGCTCAGTTTAGAAGCTTCTGCTTCTATTCTGTTCTCAGCAACCCCTCTGTAGTGCAAACTAAGCAAATGAACAGAACGAAGGCAAAACCAGTGGCGGAAACCTCTTTCTTTTCACCCTTCTTTCCTCCTCTTTCCTCTTCTCTTCCTCTGCTCTGTTAGACTAAGTTTGGGTTTTGTACAAAGTTAATAGCTAAAGCGTGCCCATATTAAGAATTTTCCTAACATGCTTTAAAATGAATTGTTGTTGCAATTGCATAAAACAGATTTTCAGTGAGTTACTAGATTTATGCTCATCGAACTTATGGTTGAGGGCGTCTAAGCATTAAAGGCTCAGTTTTTAGAGTCCCTTCTGGTGATCAGAAAACACTCGGTTAGCTGCAAACTAAGCAAAATATAACAGAAATAAAGCCCAAAACCCCCCGCATTGATGAAAAAACGTTCTTCTTGTTTCTCTTTTTTTCTCTGTTTGAGAGAATGAAAGTTTGGTATAAAGTTAACAGACTAAAGCTTGCCCAAATTACAAGATGTTTCTAACATCTGTAAATGGAAATGTTTTTAAGCCAATGCAGACAACAGATTTCAGTGAGTTAACTAGATTTTATGATCATTGAACTTATATTTGACTTCAAAGCATAAAAAAACACTCCAGTTTAAGCCGTTTTTCTAAATGAAAAGAAACCCTCACACTTAGTGCAACTAGCAAATGAAACAGAAAGAACAGCATACCAGTTGCTGAAAACCGTCTTTCTTCTCCTGTTAGAGAATGAAAGGTTTGGTACAAAAGTTTAAGAACTAAAGCTTGCCCATATTAAAGATGTTCTAGCTAACATCTATCTTAAATAAAAAATGTTTTTGCAATTGGCAAAAGATAGCTTTCAGTGAGTTGCATAGTATTTTGAATCGGGAATCAAACGACACTTATGTTTGAGCTTCTAATGCATAAAACACTTCAGTTTAGTTGCTTCTGTGAACACAGAAACACGGTCTGTTCGATGGTTTGCACAATGCTTATTGTTTAAAACTAACGCGGGCAACAAAAATTGACAGAACAAAGAAAGGCCATACAACCCGCAGTTGCTGATAAAAAAAAACCTGTCTCTTGACACGATCTCCCTTTCCGACGTGCAACTAGTCTGTCCCCTAGTCAGACCCTCTCTATGGTTAGAGAAGGGGGGGTAAGCTGTGGATTTTGTAACAAAGTTAGAGGACTACAAAGCCTTGGCCCACATTAAGATATGTTTTTCTAAACATCGTTAAATGAAATGTTTTTAGCAAATGCAGAAAACCTATTTCAGTGAGTGTTACTGCGAGATTTATGAATCATGCACCAACACATATCCCTCAACACTATTCGTCACATACTGCCGTGTTGGGTCATTTTCACCCCTCCCGATCCTAATAAGCCGCCGTTGAGGGTACCCCGCTATTCGCGTCGCTTGAACAACGTACGAGGTTCGTCTGAATAGATTTGAGTGCAAATCCCTCCCCGCAATCTTTGAATTTTGACGAAAATGGGGTTTATCCATCAAGGCCGAGTTTGCCCCCTGCGCTGGAAAGTATGGTTTTCAGGTGATTGATTTTATGCTTGCAAATGTGTAATTTTGTAGTAGGCGTGACGTCGCGCGATACTGTTAAACATCATTCATTGGTGTGGTGGACTATAACATGTTCGTGGGGCCAGAAACCGTTATCCGACGACTTTTTCTGTCTCCTTTTTTATAGTAATTTTGGGCTAACGTTACATTAAAATGACATATTTACAGGACTGTATATTTGCTGTATGCTTAATACATGCCTTAATTTAGTTGGGATATTGTTATAATTTTCGAATCACATACACTGCTGTTTTGTGGGTCTTTCCTCCCCCGCAACGTCCATAGCCGACCTTTGAGGGTACCCCCGATTGCGCGGGGTGGGCGCTTGGACAACGGTAGAGGGTTCGTCTGATTTAAGATTTTTGAGTGCAAAATCCCGTCAATCTTTTGACATTTTGACGGAAATGGGGTTATCCATATCCAGCCACGTTTTGGCCTGCGCTGGAAAGTATTGTTTCCAGGGGGATAATTTTTAATGCTCGCAAATTGTGTGTATTTTTGTAGTAGCGTGCAGCAAACACGCAGACTATCGTTCACATCAATTCCATTGGTGCGGTGAATATACATTTTTGTGGGCAGAAAACCCTTGTCCTAAATCGGTATCCGACGACTTTTTGTTCTCTTTTTTAATATAATTTAGGGCTACATTAAACGACGACATCAATTGCTAGAACTGCACTATTTTTGCTAGGTAGCCTTGACAAAACATGCCATTAATTTAGGTGGGATATATTTATAATTTTTCGATGGATATGTTTTCACAAATTTGCAATAGGCTTTATTACATGAGCCTACAAACTTTGCTTGTGTTTTTGCCGACAAAAAAAAAGAATAGTCCTAACTTTTATAGATCGTGTCATCTCTATAAACTGATTAGGTGAAGTTGTGAAAAATATTAAATAGCCTACCTGCAGTAAACTGTTTTTACAATGCCCTGTGAATATTGACATATTCCCTGTTGGCAAAGGGATGATGCATTTCTGGTTGCATATTTTTATTTCAAAATATCAATATTTTTAAAATCATTAATTTTTATTATAGATATTGTTTTGGGGGGGGGCAATGACTGAACAACGAGCCAGCTTTTCCTTAACTCCTTGGCCTAGTAGTTTTTCATATTTACTATGAGGTTTGTGTGATCTATTTATTTTTTATTTTGGTGTCTTTCCTCTTTCTCTGCAGTTCCTATAAATTCCCTGGTCGCCGTGTATATAAAAAAAACACATCCTCATTACATCGGGAAAAAAAAGGCACTTTTAAGAGCCACATTGTTTTGTTTAGTGTCTTATTTGTATTGTTTAT
>NW_024873603.1:0-1711 GCF_018340385.1 Cyprinus carpio | reverse complement strand
AAAAATCCAAATTAAACCCTTCGGCTCGTGACGATACATTGATGTGTAAAGACACAAAACGATCGGTCTGTGCAAGAAACTGAACAGTATTTATATCGTTTTTTTTATCTCTGATTCACGCGCTGTCCGAACTGTTAGAACTCTCGTGAACGCGCTTCACAGCAGCCTGCCTCATCATCATCATCATCATCATCATCATCTTCTTCTTCTTCTTCTTGCTTTACGGCGGATCGCAGACTTATAATGCATTAGCGCCACCTATCTCTCAAGTGGAGCATTGACACTCCTGATTGAGATTGTAGATAGATGGGTTATGCTCCACTGAGAGAATGGTTGCTCATAATGCTTATAGTCTGTATAAACAATTTATTTTTCATTTACAAATTTATTTAGAGGCCAAACAATGTTAGATTTTTTTTGTATTTACCAATTATTGACATTAAAAACTCTTCGGTTTTTATACCAAATTAATGTAAAATTATGATTTGGCGGAGAGGCCAGAATAGGACACCTTATTTGAATTTCATTGTGTCAATCTGAATTTAGTGTATTTACAAAACTGAATATTTGTGGCATTTTATATTATTATTATTATTATTATTATTATTATTATTGTTTAGTATTAATTACTTTGAATAATATAATTATTGTGTGTGCACACCATACTAGGACATAGGGTCAAACCATTGACACGTTGGTCTGAATTAAAAGCTAGAAGTTGGTACTAAATCAAGAACAGTTTTTTGGATGAGCCGAAAGAGCCGTTTCTTTTTGCTGAGCCGAGGCCAAATGATCCGAATTCCCATCACTAATAAATAAACCAAAAACAATAAATAAAGCAAAAATAAAACCAATCATTAATGAACTTTCTCCATAAACAATGTGTCTTGCTTCCATGAAATAGCCATCAGAAAGCCTCTCCCCCCCCCCCGAATTGACATCAGTCAGAGAGGAAAAACTTGAGACTGTTGATAAATACCACCAAACAGCTGAAGACGTTTACGGGAGAAACCAGAGGCAAAGGACTCTCAGGATCTCAGGATCAGACGCTGCTTGAAGACCGTTTCACAGTTGATGGTCGTTTGGTTCGTTGAAAACAACACCATGAAGCTCCAGGAAGGTTGTGTGCCGATACCGGAGTTCAAGGGTCATGTGTCAGAGTTTTGAATTCGTCAGAGAAGGATCCTAGTGGTCACATTTGCTGGAGTCTGACTGACAGCAGGAGAGTTTCACACATCACTTTATACTACAGAGCCGCCTCCTCAGCAGCTCATCTGTCCTTTCATTACTGAACCAGTTTGTCTCTTCAGATTTTGTGGACTGAAACCTTTGAATATGTTGGACAGGATTTTGGTTCTGTTTGTGTTTGTGGGCGTCTGGTCGTGGATTTTGAAATGTGTATTTTGTGTAATATCTCTGTTTGTTTTCTAAATTTCCTTTAGTAAAACACTGCAGGCGCACACAGCAGCAGCTTTGAGTTATCAGGTCGTACGAGATTCTCATCTGAATCTAAGTGTTTTCTCTGTGTATGATGTGGACTCCAATCAACTTCAGTTCAGAGTTTTTTATTTAACAATCACCACAGAACAATTAATCCACACCCAAGTTTGCGGCTGTGTCCTTTGGGATATTATTCTTTGAATGTTGATTCCAAACTTAGTTTACTTCACAACCATCAAGTTTATTTAAAGTCTTTTTGTGTTTGTTCTTC
>NW_024873602.1:0-1143 GCF_018340385.1 Cyprinus carpio | reverse complement strand
GTAAGAGACCACCAACCAGTTTATATAAAGGTATATCATGAATGATAGATCACCTTTGGTTTGGCGCGAACGCGAAACCCCCTTACCCCTACGCTCAGCGAATCCTGTTATCCTTGTCAAACCCCGAAACCAAAGGAGGACTCAAGAACGTGTAAACCAAACGTCTTGAGGGTATAAAATTGGCAATCCACTTCTATATCTATAACTTATTAAAAAAAAAATTTATGCCTCGGGTTTTTTTAACCGCAAATTAACCACTTACCTAAAAGATCCCTACCAAAAAATCCCCAAAAGAGGCTCGACACCTAAATACGCTACTATAATTAATCAGCTAGCGTAGCTTAACACAAAGCATAGCACTGAAGATGCTAAGATGATTCCCTAAAAAACAACTCCCCGCTTGCACAAAGGCATGGGCCCCGACCTTATTATCAGCTCGAACTCCCAACCTTAAACATGCAAGGTTCCGCAACCCCATGAAATTGGCCTCAATCCCCCCACCCGGGGACTAGGAGCGGGCATCAGCCACAAACATTAGCCCAAGACGCCTAGCCAAGCCAAACCACAAAGGGAATTCCGCAGTGATAAACATTAATCCATAAGTGAAAACGTGACTCGTTTAGTGTTAAGAGGGCCGGTAAAACTCGTGCCAAGCCACCGCGGTTAGACGAGAGGCCCCTAGTTGATATTTACAACGGCGTAAAGGGTGGTTAAAGGATAAACAAAAATAAAGTCAAATGGCCCCTTGGCCGTCAATACGCTTCTAGGAGTCCGAAGCCCTAATACGAAAGTAACTTTAATAAACCCACCTGACCCCACGAAAGCTGAGAAACAAACTGGGAGTAGATACCCCACTATGCTCAGCCGTAAACTCAGACATCCCAGCTACAATTAGATGTCCGCCAGGGTACTACGAGCATTAGCTTAAAACCCAAAAGGGCCCTGACGGTGTCTCAGACCCCCCTAGAGGAGCCTGTGTCTGAAACCGATAACCCCACGTTCAACCTCACCACTTCTAGCCACCCCCTAAGCTATATACCGCCGTCGTCGAAGGGCAAAATGTTGTTACCCTGTGAATGTGTAATAAAAGTAAGCAAACATGGGCACAACCCAAAAAACGTCAGGTCGAGGGGTGTAGCGCAT
>NW_024873601.1:0-8872 GCF_018340385.1 Cyprinus carpio | reverse complement strand
TGGTAACTTGCATGCTTAGAGCAGAAACCATGCATCGTTCATTTAATATTTCTACATATTTCGTCATCTAGTGGTCTGTTATTGATACCACAACTGCTACAACGGATAACTGAGTGCTCAATTTGGACTGGAAGTCATGTTGAGAATTAAAAACGTCCAAATTAAATTTTGCCGTCTCTATTTACTATAAGGCAAGTGGCCGCATAAGGGGAAAAATTACACAGTGTAGATTTTCACGCTGCAAGGAATTCGTTTGCAAAAAGCTGCTGACTGTAGACTATCCCTCAGCCTTGCCACGCCCCCCTTGTCATCTCAAAGTTTGGGAACCACTGACAGTGGATTCAGAAGTTCCAGATTAGAATACCCCACACATCATACCATGCTAAAAATTTAAACTTAGTGCCTTTACAGTTTGCACATGTATTAGTGTTAATTTTGTTAATGAAGCTGCTGATAACCCCCATTTTCCAAAAGTGGGTTGTGCCTTTACAGTTTGCACATGTATTAGTGTTAATTTTGTTAATGAAGACCATGACGAAAAATGATAGTTGACGAGCTTTTCCCATGATGAAAACAAGACAAAGACTAGACAATAATAAGGTAAATAAATGATACTATACTATCAACAGGCAATTTTGTGATTAATAAGATGACTAAAATGTATTAAAAAAAATGTCAAAGGAATTTTATTGGACCGTTCCTACATGCCGCTATATGATAGCTCATGTGTGCGGTTGCCAATACTCAAGAGTTCCACCCCTTTCATACCTTCGCTGTTACATGGATACATTTTTCTGCCCAGGGGTGGGGGGGGGGGGGTCTTATTTGAAGCAACTGGCAATGAGTGCATGCACTCACATCCTCATTGCGGAAGTGCCCACCCGCTAGCCACCGACGATTGAAAACACAAGACAAACACGCTGGATTTTAGCGATCTAAATTGACAGTATCCACCTCAGACGCCGGTCTGTGATCTTCATGGAGAAATCTTGACTGTGTGGTTTTCGATTAGTGGTTGCTAAATAAAAATAAAGCACTTACTCAAACCTCTGGTGTTTTTGGTAGAGACAATAGCTATTACGGCATTTGGAATTAGTTGGAATTACTGAGGAAATTTCACTTATAGTCATTTTTTCGTTTGTTTTTAGTCGTTTTTCATACATGTAGACAGATTGGCATAAGTCCTTTGGTAATAATTTATATAATAAAAAGCCTATAATAATTCAGTACACTAGATGAGGTAAAATACACCATGTATGTGTCCACATTGATTTGTGCTTACAGGAGAAAGTGCAATACCTGAAATTTGAAATAGTAAAACTAAGTAAAAAAAAGACTAACAAAAAAAAATACTTCTCTACAAAATTAATACTGCTGTATATACGGTTAATATCTAAAACTTCAAAAATTCCAAAACTTATAAAAAAAGACTAAAATACTTCAGGTTTTCTTTGACTAAAACTAGACTAAAATGTTAAAAACTAAATACTACAAAAACTAAAAAATATAAGTCAAACTAACAAGAACATTTTAAAACGGGACTAAGACTAAAAATGAAAATAGCTGACAATTAACACTACAGATGGTAGACAACCAAAATGAGTAATACCGCCCTGATAATTAATACCGCCATCGCCGTGGTACCGTACCGCCAGCCCGCAGGGGCCGCCCGGCGTTTTAACTTCAAGTCAGTCAAGTGTTAAAATCCTTTTACGCGAAACTAGTACCACCAGGGTGGCGCAAAGGACGAATGGGCCGAACTGAATGTAATTGTAAAATGAAATAAAGGAGGAGGTAAAAGCAACAATAACATTATGATATAACATTGTACCCTCTTTAAAAAACCATTAAACAATGTACAGTGAGTTTGTTTCGAAATGTAGGATTAGTCCTAGGCGAACAAGTCTACTCATCAAGAATTAAAAGAAGGTTCCTTTACAACCACAAAGGATCTTATGCTTGCTATTGTGTATTAAACAGTCATTACATATAAGGCCTATATATCAATAATACGGGGATAAAAAGCTAAATGTTTTTCATTTCGGTTCATTCCTTGGTTTAAATAAAAAAAAAAAAATCCTTCAAGTTCCAGTTCATTTGCAGATATGAAAGGAGCACGAGTCGCAGCATTTAGACAATAATTATGTTCATAAGTCATCCATCCGTATTATTCTTGATTTTTCAAAACTGCTAACACTTTTGCATTTTTTTGAATTATGGAATTCCTTGTACGAACGGTGTGACCAGAAATTTTGTAATTTTCTGTTTCAGCTGGTTTGGACTGCCGCTGGTGCCACAAACCCACTTTCCCTCGAGCGATCTCATTGGAAACACGAGAGCCGTTCACCGTGCCATTCGGGCGCGAGCAGGCCGGTCCACTTTGGCATATTTTTTGTTAATTATGATTTTTTAAGTTTTTTCCACACCGCGATACTGACACACGCGTGAACTAACAGCCTATTTTTCCGAAGAATAATATTAAGCTTGAAATAGGCAACATCACGAATATGAAAACGTTTGGATTTCTCACCGCATCATCTGACGAGTCCCAATCTTCGTCCCTATAGTAGTCGCTTTAAACTTGGAGTTACTTCCACAAAAAAAAGATTGCTATTTATACATTTTTTTGCATTCTCGGATTTATAGCCTAAGCACCACTATATCGTTGATATACTGCCAATTCTATCTTTATCCATATAAGACTTATACTATTTGTAATTATGTAGTTCATAGACTCACCAATTTTGTTAAATTTGAAATCAGCGATTTGTCTCGTAACCATGCTGAAAGCTCCAGAACTAAAAATATCCTGTATGGCACATTATAACAACCTATTAGGCTCTAAGCCGTTAATTATATCCACTGCATTCATGTATAAATAATAGATCGGACGCATGAACTTTACATGACTTATTTTGTCACTTATATATCACTGACAACAACACCAGAACTTTATTTTTTGAGATCACTCGTTTTAAAAATAAAATCAACTACAGCAAATAAATAACCCCACATGCAACTACAAAAATAACCTGATGCAGCACGAAATTTGTTACTAGCGGGGTATATCTTATTAAAGCACGCGTATATTACTTAGAACAGGTCTGGCCTATCTAGGCTACCAGGTTTTTTAATTTTTTTTTTTTAATTTTCATTGCTCTGAACATGACTTGTGCAGCACATTCACGCTCTAGGTCGTCCTGGCCTCGCGCTTTGCTCAGCTGTGACGATTTAAATGTTTGATATAAGTTTGCTGTCCCATTTATACAGGAATTGTTCATTTAAAAAAAAAATCGAATAGATTGTTTAGTTTCTAATTATATTGTTTAACACAAGTTCATTAGGCTATTTAAACATGCACTGTGACATTTTACCCTTGTTTTAAACTCATCGATAAACTCCTTGAGATTTTAAAGTCAGTTTACATGTAATTGAAGGTCAATGCATTATTAAAAAGGTTTTAAATGCTTAAATTATTTCTATAATCATAATATGTTATCAGGTTTTCATTGCTTAAATTATTTCTATGACAACCACATAATATGTTACTCATGTTTCCGACTTGTAAAAAAGTTTTGTATTCTTTAAGAATCCTAAGGAACTGTCACTAGAGGGACGATCCAAATTTATTCATAAATTTGTTTTGCTTCACCTATTATGTAGCTACATTCTTCCTAAAAAAAAAAAGTACAAAAAAAAACAAAAAAAACATAATGTATTAAAGGTGCCATCGGCCGAGTAAAGTTGACCATTATAGATATTGTACTTTAAAGGTTATGATTTAGGAGGTGAAAATACTGGGAAATTACAAATGTTATTGGATGATTAAAGCATAACTGAGGGCTATGACACGTTAGCACAGTGGGTCCACCTTTTTTTTCAAGTCTCGGCGGACGCAACGCATATCATTTCAATTACGTTTAATCAATACAACCCACTGATTTATAATATTATAGCCTAAATATTATTGAATATTTAATCGTTACATTCATTGAACTATTAATAGTCGTACGTCCCATAAATAAACACCTGATGCTGTCGGGAGCTGATGTTAATTTTGTGAATTCGGCCTTACGAAAGGAGTACCATCACAATGAAGTTTCTAATACTGATGAGATTGTGCACATCTGTAAGCCGCGCCCGGGAGCATGACTTGAACGCTAGTCATTGCAGAATTAATGTGCGTCACAATGTAGCCTATGTTTGATTCCAAATAGGAAAGCACTTTCGGATTTAATAATATAGGTTTCTCTCCGAAGATGTTTTGCACCATTTTCCTGCAATTAAGGATGATTGCTGCGTAAGTAGTGGAAGAGTTTCTGTTTGCCTGACTTCTTCACATGAGTTACGGCGCCAAACCGAAAATCCAGCACATACTTCACGTGCTGATAACTGTCACTATTCTAGTTTGATTCAATTCATTTGCTGGTCATTTCCACACTTCTTTTCACTCCCTTTAAACTATATTTGTCATTGATGATGCTCAATTATTAACGAACTAAATGGCTGTTGATGACTATTTGATTGAATTCTGCCAAATTGCGGCTTGTATTTGTTCATATACAATGCGGAACGTAGTCTGCTCATGTCTGAAATAATCGAGCTTCCAATGAAAACAAAATAATTTTACACTAGAAACTGGCTATGTGCTTATCATTTCTCTGTAGTACTCCTCTATTTAAATGCATGTATTTAATAAGCAATGAATTGTAAAACACTGAAAGTATTTTTTTTTTAATTGTAGTTCAGCTATGGTGGGCCGCATTGAATTCGTGACGGGCCGCCGGGTGTGAGAACCGCTAATGTAGCGTGATAAAGCTATTTTTAAACAGGCACATCTAAAGTTTTGAACTAAAATATTATTTCAACCCATATACCTGGTTAATAAACCAAATGCATACTTTTTTCAATGAAAGAACCTGAGAGTTTGCTGTCTGGTTTTTGGATTTGTACTTCAATATGATCTCCAAGTTTAGGATAATAGCCAACAGTTTTTTTATTTCTCTTCTCTCTCTAGTCTTCTCTCTCTCTCTCCTCAATTAACTCTATGTAATTACACATTCATTACTAACAATGAACAATGATTCTCAGGTAGAACTGAATGTTTTTTCTGGTTTTGCTAGGATGTTGGGTCGATGATCAGTAAGGTTGTCTTCGCTCAAACTGATTTAGTTAAATCAATAATTTGCGGACTGAGAAGCTGGGGCGGCAGTTAGCGCGAGTCACGCCTGTGTGAAGCGGGAGCACTGATAATATGACCCCCAGTTGTCTGTAAAGCCTTCCGCAGAACAGCTAGGCTGTCCCTTTTATGAACATATTTTCGTTACTATAATGATATTATTAATCAATGGGGGGATAATTTGATTATTATTATGGTCTTGGTGAAAACAATAATATGGGCCTGTCGGAATTAGCTGTAAAAAATAGATAGGCATGCTGTGAGTGTCAGGCATGTTTCAACACAGTAACATCGAAAGCACAGCGGCGTTCCTATACATGCCAAAAAACAGACCGAATTCAGTTCAGCTGGAGGGGTTGACTGTAATTATGTATAGCTTGGTGGAGGTCGAGCAGAAGGTTGAACTAAACAGGTCCTTTCAGATGGACATATCTTATGTAGGGTTCAAAACTATGCAGAACAGGTTTAATGTAGACTGGTCATTTTGTTAGGGGCAACTTGAGAAAGGTTTTGATCCACTTCAAATGTTGACTAATGTATGATAACTAATAAGTTTATTAGTTTTATTATAACTTTCAGAGGAATTTGCCTTAAGCAAACAAATAAATGACATATCACGTTCGAAACTACAATTGTCGGCGAGCCAGTCCGAGAGCGGACAGTATGATCCGTCTATGATTTTTTATATGTCTTTTTCTAGACTATTACGGAATTACGACATGCGTTTACAGGACATACCCAAAAAACTTTTTGAGACTTATTATTAGTATTATTAATTATTTTATTTTATTTATTTTTTTTTTTTTAGGCCTATTTCAATGCACAATTGCCAGAAGAAGCAACATATCCTGTCAGAGAAGGGTTGGCCTTCTCTAAAAAAATATATCAATTTTATTCAATTTTCGTTTTTTGTGTTTTTCAGAGGGAAAAAATCAGTGTTAAGGCATCTCTCCAGAACCGTTCTGAAAAGAAGAATTTTGCAAAAGCGTATAAATGCTTTAAAACTTTAACAAGATTCCTAGAGGCTATTTATAGATTGCCTCCCAGTAGATTTTTCTAGTTACTAGTCGTATCTTTGTCTTATTCAACTAATCGCGAGGATTATATAAAAAATTTACATATATAATCCATAATGAGCCTTAATAGATTTCGCCGCATCAACACTGCATTAAGTTTGCCCCAAAGCGCATGCAGAAGTAGCCGCAAATTGTAAAAAAAGGAGACATTTTAATTTGTTATTCTAAACAAATGTTTTCTTGTCTGCTGCAAGATGAAATCACATTGCTGCCTCGCTCCAACATGCCACTGGCGCCTTCACAGATTACACAATGCTTCGTCTGAATTTGGATGTCGTTTAACAGACATTTCAGCTTTCCTGTAGAATATATTTCTCATGTAGTTAACACAACCACAATTTTAAGTTAATTCATTATCATGAAAAATTCAAGTGATCTAGCGGGCGCGCCTCCCTGTCCTGTGCAGGCGCATTAATAATTTCCCCGCACAAGCACTTAAATTGAATAGTTATTCACTTTTGCATCGCATTACACAACTTAAATTATTTTTTACACATGCAATTATCCAAAATAAAACCACACGAGATTTTTAGTGAAGATAAAACAATAGAATAAATGCTGCGCATGCACTCAGCATCACTCTTTCGCGCAAATTTGCACCAGAATTTTACACACCTGCATTAAATGCTGCTGCATTTATTTATTTTTTTTGTTTTAGGCTTAAATTCTATGTAAGCAAGTAACGGCGGCTCCCTTTAAAATCACTGAAGTTGTCTATTATGAAGCTCTTTTTTTTTTTTTTTTTTACATCATTTGCATGTTTGGTGATTATATGAAGAGAACTTGAGTTTAAATAATCGTGAGGACGTTTTATTAATCCGTCCATTCTTAGAAATTTCATGATTTAGCTAAATCGTGCAGGTTTAATTTATTCGTTTCTTGTTTTAATAGGCCCTAATAATTGGAAGAAATTATAACAGTGCCTCACTTGTACTAAAAGAAAATCATTGATAAAACAAGCACCAATTTTCTTTACAGACAAATATATTTTCCCAAGAAGTTGTCTGTTTTCAAAATTAAAGGACATTACCGAATACAAAAACGCAGGTTGTTTGTATTAAGGTAATTTAAATATATAATTATAAATATAGCATAATATATGAGACTAATTGAAACTTTTGCATAGAATCCATTGTAGACCTAGCTCACAATAAAATAGGCTACCACTTTTAATGCGCTGATGCAAAGTTAAACCACCCCCCCGTTTGAATAATATAACAATAATCATATTATATAATAATACTCTGCAACCTATTAAATGTGTCAATCTAAAATATTGTGTTAATACCTGTGTAGCTAGGAGAAAATATAAGCGCAGGCTCAGGCACAGGCTTGACATTTATCCGCTTGAATTCGTCGTAAAGAAATGCACATAACTTTATAATTACCAAACTTTCAAATCTGTAACTATTAAATACTTTTAACTATAGTTGTTTTCTTTCATTTTCCCTACGGCAGCCGTCAAATGAAACACTCAGAGAGGCAAAACTGACGTCCCCCCCCCATCTTTGCGAAAATGTGCTTTGATGCGCTTGTTTGAAAACTTGTGATTAAGCGCCACAGCGGTCAAAAGCTGCCAATGCACTTTGCAAGACGCCGGGCGCGGTAACGATCTGCGGTAGAAAGTGACGGTTTGGATTCCTACCCTACGTACATCGGATACTCCGTTAAAACAAAACATCTGTTTGGTTTTGATTATATCTATTGTGGTTAGGGTTGAGTATAGCTTGAATAATCAGTTCCAATTGATAACTGCTTCTCAAATCCGATTCTTATCGATTCCCAGTTTCGATTCAGATGTGGTTAAAAAAAAAAATTAAGTGTCCCTTTCTGCAAACCATTTAGTTGCCGCTGAATACTATGAACAAATATCAGCAGGCTACATAAAAAAATGGACTCGTTTCAAATAGTTAGAAACTTGATCGTGCTTGCTAATGTTTGTTAAACTTATTAAACATTAGATGAAAGAATTTCATACAAGTTTAAAATGCTTACAAATGTCATTAAAACTTTCAATTCCATATGACAGCACTTATTGAAAATCGAACAAATGATTTTAACAGATTTCTAGTAAATTAGTAAAAGTTTTTATTCAACACACTTTTGCTGCTATGGGTAGATACGGGTAAGGTTAGGGACAGGTTTGGTGGTGTGGGTTGGTTTAAGGGTTGGTTGAAGGGTCAACCGTGTACATTGGTCAATTTGATTATCATAAGGTAACAGTTCAATCTGTTTATATTATATTGTTTTGATAAATGAACAAGTAAAGTATATTGACAGTGGTTAAAAGAAAGTATTCCAGCCCCCTTTAATCAATTTTTCACTCTTTATATTGCAGCCGATTTGCTAAAATCTTTAATTCATTTTTTTCCTCATGTACACAGCACCCCCATTATTGAACAGAAAAACACAGAAGGTTTATATTTTTTTGCACATTATTAAAAAAGAAAAACTGAAATACACTGGTCCTAAGTATTCCGACCCTCTGCTCAGTATTTAGTAGAAGCACCCTTTTGATCTACTACGCCATGAGTCTTTTTGGAAAGATGCAACAAGTTTTTCACACCTGGATTTTGGGGATCCTCTGCCATTCCCTCTTGTAATCCTATCCAGTTCG
>NW_024873600.1:0-1649 GCF_018340385.1 Cyprinus carpio | reverse complement strand
CCTGGTAGACTGGGAAGGTAATGGTCCTGAGGAACGTTCCTGGGTCCCACGCAACGACATACTCGACCCTAACTTACTGGACACCTTCCGCTGCTACTCATCCGACAGACCTGCCCCTCGAGGAAGGGAAGACCACCCACACGGCGCCCGGGGTCTCGGCCCTCAGGGGCAGGCCGTTGGGGGAGGCCACTGTCAGACTGCGCCAGGCTTGGCCCGTCCAATCACAGGCGCACTCCCTCACCTGAGTACTTCTTCATCATATATCATCCACTGGGACAGTATTCAGTTTACTATCTCTCATCCCTCACCTCAGGAACTCTCATTTACCATTTATTACTCTGCTATGTCACTAAATACCACCTTACCTGTTAATCTTCTGTCTTCCGTCCCTTCTGGTCTTGATAACCATATTGTACCACATGGACAGAAACCCAGCTGACTTTTTTCGCTTCTGAAACCAGTCGTTGTCCCCGGGGCCCAGCTTCATTATATTTTTGAAAACCCTTTACGTAACAGACGAGGGAGGGGCTATAAAAACACTATAAAAAGAAATTGAAAGTATCTCAGTTAACTTTGCCTGCATATTCTTCAGCCATTTGAATCAATTGCCTTAAAATAAATGGGGTGATTCCTACCATCCACACAACTATTACCCCACCGCCCTCCCAAGAGGCAGTAATGCCTTTTTAGCTAAACTTTCTGAACTCCTGACTTATCTATGTTCCATGTCTCCAAATATTATTATGCTTTGGTGATTTTAACATTCATATAGATAATGTCAGTAATGCATTTACAAGTGAATTTTTATCATTGCTTGGATTGCTGTGGTATAGCAGCAATTTAACACAATGCCCACTCATTCTAAGGGGCATGCTCTTGATCTCCCATCGTGCTGTTCATGGGTGACACACCATTATAATTGTACCGTTTCTGATCTGTCCATATCAGTCACCTGTTTGTGTCTTTTTGTGCCTTTTTATATGGCAGTTTTTAAGGGTATAACCTGTGTCGTCGATCACATTTCGGAATATATTAGTAACATTGATGTCCTACCCTTGCTGTTGAAACTTGTCCAGCTTTTCCAGTAAATCTGATTTCTCTACTGTTGATGAACTGGTTTCATATTACAGTGATGGACTGAACATGATTTTAGATGATTTTGCACCTGTGAAAGCTTAAACTGTTTCGTTTGTACATTCAGCTCCAGGTTTACACCTGAACTGCGTGAACCTAAAACTAAAGGCCGTATGTTAGAGCGTTTGTTCGTCAGCCTTACTGTTCATAAAGAAATGTATGCTGAACATATTCAAAACTATAATTAAAAATGCACTGGCCAAAGCTAAATCTGATTATGATTCTAACATAAGTTGGAGTCGAATTGGGACTCCAGGTTTCTTTCTCAGTGGTAAAACAATATTTCTGTGACCCTCTGATTCGTGCCATCTGCTCTTCGTATTCCATCTGATTACGTGATCATTTATTACTTGTTTTGAGTTTTAAAGGACAGGTCAGATGGTATTTTAAAGTGTCCCAATATTGTTTTGGAGTCCCCTACATCAGGTTTAAATGCATCTAAGGTCAAGAAAACATTGTAATTTTTCTCAGAATATGCATTTAATATTAGAGTCATTTTGCAATGATTAGGAAAT
>NW_024873599.1:0-1851 GCF_018340385.1 Cyprinus carpio | reverse complement strand
AAACCTAACCAAACCACTCAAAGAACACTCAGAAACCCTAGACCACCAGGCAAACCAATCGCAAGAGACACTAAACAAAACCAACGCGACCAAACCACTCCAGACAAAAACACTAAGTCCCCACCCCATGACATAACGTCCACAACACAGACACATAGAGAAACTCGATTCTAGGGCTGGCACTAAGAAACTAAAACCATAGCACTAGCACACACAAAACTCAAGTAATGAGCCGCCAGTACCATACCACGCAAGAACACTCAAAACCAATAAAGAACCACTCGAAACCACTCACAAGAGAGACGGCACTGGGTGCATTCAGAAAGCCAACTCCCTAATTAAGTAGACACAAACAAGTTTCAGCACTCTATATGGAGAAGTGTATGGACCGAAAACCAAGGTGAGGTGCGGATGGCATTCGGGGGGAGGAAACACTCCCCCAAAACGCATTAGCTATATATACCAAAACCTAAACCATAACCCTCCAAGAACACTCTAAACCCCTAACCCACTAACACGAACCGAACCTACCAACCTAACCCTCACACAACACTAAGTCTCAACCCATTTGGACTAAGTACACAAACCAGCCAAAGAGAAAAACTCGACTACTAGGGTGGAACTACGAGAACCCACACCCATAGGCCCCATACGCAACCCCCAAACTCTAACATAAGCGAGACAAGTACCATATCTCAGCGGCGCCTAGGTGGCGCTTAGAGAGCGGCACTGGGTGCCTTCGAAAGCCCACTCCCTAGTCTAGAACCACCAAGTTTCCGCACTCCTAGGAATTACTGGGTACCCGAGATAAGGGGGGGGAGGCACTTCTGGGGGAGGCACTCTTCGCATTTATCTATAATAACCTACAGTCCCGCAAACCCTTCAAAATCAGTCAAAAACAACTCACGAAATCAAAAACCATCAAGAACACTCGAAACAACTCAAACCCAAGACAGACCCCTACCAACACCCACCCAAAACCTGTAGAACCCAAAACCACTCCACAAAATCTGACCAACACTCAAACAGCCATCTCAAGAACCCTCAAACCCCCAGACCAACCCGACACCAAACCACCAAAGCACCTAACCAACCCAATCCAAAAAAAAACAGCCCGAAACACTCAAAACAACGTACCAACCGACCAAGAACCACCCACAAACCTAACCCAACCACTCCAACGAAAACATCAGACAGATAAAAACACCAAACTCAAAAGAACCATCAAACACCAAGAACCACTAAAAACCAAACACTCAAAGCAACCATCAAAAAAACACTAAGTCCCACCAATTTGACTAAGCCCAAACCCGCCACATAGAGAACTTTCTGGGGGGGAAAACCGGATCTAGGGTGGAGTGACACTAAAGACAACTCAAACCCTAGCCCTAGCACACCAAAACTCAAGGTAATGAAGCCAGTCCCATATCTCCGGGAACTGCGTGCGCGCTAGAGAGACTGCAAGGGGTGCATTCGAACAGAACACTCCCTAATAGTATACACCACCAAGTTTTCAGCACTCTAGGATTATGGTAACCGAGATAAGGGGGGAGGCACTTCGGGGGAGGCACTCTTCGAATTTTACCTATAGAACTACAGTCGAAACCCTCAAAATCCACTCAAAACCACTATAGAAACACTCAAATACCACTCAAGACACTCGAAAACCACTCACAACCAAGACAGGACCCTACCAAACAAACCCCCCAAAAAACCTAACAAAACCACTCAAAAAAAAATCTCAAGAAAAACACTCAAAAACACTCAAGAAACCTGCAAAACCAAGACCAACCCGACCAAAAAACCACCCAAAACCTAACTCAAACCACTCAAAAACAGCAAGAAACACTC
>NW_024873598.1:0-1519 GCF_018340385.1 Cyprinus carpio | reverse complement strand
GCGGAAAAATATTAATAATAATAATAATAATAAAAATCCTAACAATTACAATAGGGTTTCAGCACTGCGTGCTTGAACCCCTAAATATAGCTGCAAGCAGCGATTACCGGGGTTAGCAATTTAAGATCTTTGAGTGGTCTAGGTCATCGGATGTACAGCTGACAGTTTATATCCGGACAAAATGGAGAAGAGTGTTCACCAGACCTAAAGTACATACACACACACTGAAGTTAAATGATTAAAATAGTATATTAATAATCTATAAGCATATTCACACACACACAGACACACATGCACACATATTTTGTTACAGATATAAATATTTGAACATAAGGATATCTATGGTGGAACTATTGCAGTGTAACTTAATTGCAGAGTCTTCTTTTTAGTTGTTTTTTTTCATTTGTTTTATTCAGGTAAGTGAGTGGAACCTCTGTACTAAAACCCAATGGGTTTCGTCCACTCCTTGTTACGTATCCATGTGATATCCCGTGCAAGAACAAAAAAAAAAAAAAATACGAAAATAAATTGATGTCATTTTTCAAGGTTTCATACCACTGGTAATCATATAATGTGGCAAATTGTGTATTTAAAAGTGATATGTCTGTTATGAAACAAAATGGGAAAACTTTGACTTCAATGAGATTTAATACATGTCGTAAGACAGTGGTTTTTAAAAGTTGTTTGTAAGATGTTAGAATCCATAAAAAGCGTGTTGAACCAGTTACTATCAGTTAGTTGAACTGAGGCACAATTAGTGTAACTGGTCCTCTGCCATCCGTATGTGGTACTTATCAAATGGCCAATTTCTCATAACGGCATACTGATGCTGTTTAAAACTTTATAACTGATTAGTAGGTTATTATTTTGTTGCCCAATCTCTCTTAAATTTTGCATGGTTGTTTATTATAATATAATTATTGTTTATTATAAATTAAATTATGCATCATTTTACACCGTTTAAAAATAATATCCAAAAAAGAACACTATATAAATATCAAAACACACATTTTAAAACACTATTTAAATACAAAATCACATGTTCAAGTTTTTTGGTGTCCCCACACTTGTCCCAATGCGTCGAATTGTACTGAGAGAATAGTACACATTTAGATACATGACCTGGAGAGTCTAGAGAATTGTACTGAGAGAATAGTACACATTTAGATAAATACACATTTTAATAAATGATAGATTTTATGCTATGTATGGTAGGTAATATGAATCCAAAATCAAACCCTGTAAAAAAAAGAAATGTATTATTCATCTGAAATATTATTAATATTATTTTGAGTTAAATAAATAAAATAAAATACTAACTGCAAGTCTTCTCTTTGTTACATAATTTTCAGATTTACCAGTAATCATAACGTGTTTTTATTCCTGTTTCCCGGAGAGAGAATTAAAATAACTGTCATACAGAACCTCTAAATGAAGCCATTTTTCTCAAATTGCAAAACAAGGTAAGACATGCGGTGGAGTTGCTCTCTGTGTAATCTTAATCATCTGAGTATTAATA
>NW_024873597.1:1982-3114 GCF_018340385.1 Cyprinus carpio | reverse complement strand
TGTTAGGAGATTAAGCTGTTAAAAGTAAAATATAATGAATATACAACTATGGAATGATACTTTAAATATGAAACAAGTCACTGTCTTAATGATTGAGTCGTTGGTTCACTAACAGCAAAGTTGAAAATGCTCAGTTGCCCCGAGAATGAAACTAAATATATGCTGTTGGAGAAAAGAGGAGATTGCTGTCAGGCTCATCCACATACATATAAACAAAAAAACATTCAACTTTGGGTTACAGCCAGAAAAAAGAAAACAAAAGGTAAAGGTAGGAGAAAACGAGACGGCATTCTGTCTTACCTTACATAGGCTATACTCTGCGCAGTGGTTATATCTCCCCTAATTATCATAAATGCTCTGTGTCCGTTAAACAGAAGTGAGGACTTTTCACTAAGTCCTTTGAAAAAGTAGTCCACCCTTTTATCTCTTAGTTCAGAAACAGGAATGTGAGTAGTCAAGCAGTAGTTCAGAAAAATGTGTATGCTGTTATACTAACTCCTTAGACATCATCCTTCTTTCCATCTGTTAGACGCAATGTCTGTAAGTACATAGTGGTAAATTTATTGTGCAATTCTTTAAGAAGATTATTTTGACATTACGATGTTTCTTAGTTTAATTATCTTCACATACTGGTTGTTAATTAATAATTTCAATTAATAATTTCATACTTAGTAATTGTATCCTTTGTATATTTTTACAGTTTCACAGTTGAGTCATAAACTTCATAAACGAATTGACGTCTCTCGTGAGGTTTTTTGAGTCACTGTTTAACTTACTGAATAGTTAGATGCCAGAAGTCTAATAAGGCCAGTACAGTGAAAAGACATTAATACAACAGACTGAGAAGGACGCTCAAGAATCGTGTGGAATCATGGTTTAAACACTCCAAAGACTCTACCACATCAATCTGATTTTTTGCATGTGATCAAGTCTCATATAAGTATGGCAGAAGGTCTGACAGACATAGTGGATCTCAAAGCTACAGCTGACGATCACACATTCCTCAAAAAATTCAGTTGTTCTTCAAGAGCATCCAGTTATCACTCAAGTGCCAGCATGGCACGAGCAAAAGCAGAAGCTCGCAGCAAAGCACGAAGCTGCACTGCAAAGCCAGAGCAGCGTACGCTAAAAA
>NW_024873597.1:0-1486 GCF_018340385.1 Cyprinus carpio | reverse complement strand
ATGTGATCAAGTCTCATATAAGTATGGCAGAAGGTCTGACAGACATAGTGGATCTCAAAGCTACAGCTGACGATCACACATTCCTCAAAAAATTCAGTTGTTCTTCAAGAGCATCCAGTTATCACTCAAGTGCCAGCATGGCACGAGCAAAAGCAGAAGCTGCACAAGCCAGAGCAGCGTACGCTAAAAAATAAATAGCATTGAAAGTTGAACAGGCACGCTACAAGCTACACTGAAGGCTTTGCAAGAGGAAAAGGAAAGTGATGCTGCTTTAGCAGAAGCCCAGGTACTGGAAGAACTGTTTTTGGAAACGGAACGTAGCGCAGCCAATGGAGTATCAGTGCCCATTCCCATTGAGGAGAAGTCGAACTCCTATAGCAGATTATGTGAAAACACAATCTAAGGTTAGTAGTGGTACACTGCCCTCTAGTGGAGAGAAAGAACTGCAACTAACACTTCAATCTTCTCAATTTGTTAGTCCAATTAAAAGTAATACAGATGTCAAGGACTTACCAATTAGTTCACAAAACATGGACTTCAGTGCAGACATGTCTCAAGATGCCACCAAAATGCAGTCTTCTCCTTGTCGATACTGAATACAAAGTAGACCTCCTGATAAAGGAGATTCCTTGTCCATTATATGAGCACTCGCCAAAGTATCTAGCTACCGCGCACTAAGCTTGTTTCAGCGAGAGGGCTTGGTCATTTTGATGAATAAGCACATTATTAAGAGGGCTTGGAAATCACTTCCAGGGAACTATTTACACGGGTATGGTTATTTTCCCCTGACAGAACTAACTGGATCTCTTGATTAAATACCTGGGTAAAGAATCTTCTGAGCATGCACAGAGACTGAAAGCTGTTCATATCAGTAACCATCAGCTATTACTGATAATGACATAAGCAGAACTTGAGGAAATATATGGTTCTCCGGAAGCAATTGAACATGCTCTTTTTGCTAAACTGGAAAACTTCCCAGAGTAAAAACAAAGACCCAAAAAGCTTCGAGATTTAGGAGACATCCTCTCTGAACTAGAAGCTGCAAAGTTTGAGGGAATCTTCCCCGGTCGGGGATATTTGGCACTTCAAAAGGGAGTAAAACCCTTTGTTGAGAATTTCCCCTTAATATTAAAGAAAAAAGGTGTTGTTTGGGTTTAAATAAAAAACAGGGGTGGTTGCTTTCCCCCCTTTTCTCGTTTTTTGCAAATTTTTGTCCCCCAGAAAAAACACGCACAATCCAGTTTTACTTTTCCTATGCAAAATATGAGAAAGGGGGGAAAGTTCGAGAAACAAAAAAATTCCCAATATCCGTTCACAAAATCAAGTTAGTACCTCAACTAAAAGTAAAAATCTGAACAAAAAAAAGAGATCATTTTAGCCCAAAAACAGATTTGCCCCAATGAAAAAAAACCTATCCTTTAAGAAGATCAGGGGGTCAGAGAGAAAGCTCTACAAGAGAGGATGCAGTTCCTGAACAGAGCAGTCT
>NW_024873596.1:0-1511 GCF_018340385.1 Cyprinus carpio | reverse complement strand
ATCTGTTCAGTCATTTCTGTTCGGCTCAGTCTGAAGATCATGTGATAAAATTTTTGACACAAAATTTTAAACAAGATTTCAGGGAGGAGTAGCTTCAAAAACTGTTTTTCATTCCATTCAATATGGCGGCACATGACACCATATTGGAAAATGACAAATGAGACATCATCTGATTTGGCATAACCCAAGGAACTTAAAATGACATAGAAATTACAAAAATTCGCATCAACCATTTCAAAAGTTATAAGGGGTTTTGCAAGAATCATTATATCTCTTGAACACTAGGGTGGCGCTTGTCTTCAAACTTCCGGGTACCTCCAGCACATTATGCTGATGATGCTTTAACGATTTTTTGAGCAGATTTGTCCAGTAGATCAAAAAGATATCGCACTTATGATAAATTTCAAAATGGTGGACAGGTGGTCCAGGTGGTTCTTGACACAAAATTTACATCCACAGATTCGAATGACCCAAAGAATCTATAGACACTACAATATCATAATTTTCTGACGCACTGTTCAGAGGTTATAAGCAAAAATGTACATTTTTGTTATCTCAACACCCATAGGTGGCGCTGTTCCCAAACTTTTGCATGTACCCTCAGATCATGGTGTAGATGAAGTAAAAATAAGTTTGGTTTCGATTGATCAAAGCCTACCGAGATACAGCCTCTGAACCTCGATTTGAGGAGATCAACCCCATTAAGTCTACAGTATCATAACTTTTTTTTTTCACTCAGTGTTCAAAAAAACTTCTGTCTAGTCGTTTTTCTGTGCTGCTCAGTCCAAAGAACATATGAGCCAAATTTGAGCAGAATTGGACCAATTTTGAGAGTGGGCGAGGGGATGTGTTTTAGAGAGCCCTGACGAAATCTCGCTCGCCGTACTCTATCAAAATGGTCCGCCACTGTAGATGGTCGGCGGCCTTGAATGTAAGGTATGGAAGGGAATCTCATGAAGAGAGAGTGATCAGGTGTACTAGTAATTTTCATAGGAATTCGGGGTATCGAAAGAGTTATTAACGTTTGGAATCGTGTGAAATTTTGTACTGGTGTGGCGCATATAGGCGTTGGGCCTAGAGACCCAAAGTTGGTCGAGATCACTAATAGGCGCCATTCCTCTACAAAGGTGCACAAAATTCATCATTTTCCCATGTTCCCTTAATAGGGCTGCCATAGACCCACATTGGCCAAAGAAGAGAAGAAGAATAAGTAATAAAAGAATAATAAAACATACCGCTTACAATAGGGGCTACAGCTTCGGGCTTGGCCCAATAAATATAGCTCAAATGCAGCGATTTACCGGGGCCAAGCCTAAGGGCGGTAGCCAGAGCGGATCGGAGGAAGAAAACGGCAGAAAACGGACGCACGTCGGGACAATGCTAATCGCTTCAGAAGTAGAGAAATTTGAAATCAAACAGAACTTCAGATGAGAATGACCAAAAGCACGTTTTAATTTTAATGCGAACACACTCAGAAAATCCAATGTCTCAACAGAAGCAACATCGACCAC
>NW_024873595.1:0-1484 GCF_018340385.1 Cyprinus carpio | reverse complement strand
CCCCCTGAACAATTTACCTCACACCACTATGTGCCTGGGAACACTAATCACGGCTGGGGCTACTTCCCTTATACATTTTCCTCATGTCATCAACGTGGCCCAACACCAAACCATATTTAGTCCTCAACACCATCCAACACCCCGAGAACAACCTACTATATAATTAATATTATAATATATTAACTAATTACTACTAATTAACTCTAACATCTACTACACTCTAAAAAACCATAATCCCTGTTTCCTCTATTAACCAAAACCGAACTCCCATCTGGGATGAATGCTATTGTACTTATAGTTTAACTAAAACAACCTTAGATTGTGATTCCTAAAAACAAAGGGTTAAAGTAGTCCCCTTATACCTTCACCCAAGGAAGAACAGAAACTAGTAATCCACTACACTAGCAACTGCTATCCTTACGTTTCCATGGTAAATCCTTGGCTTCCTTGCGCTTTCTCAAAGGATAATCAGTTCCATTTGCCAGTTGGTCATGGGCAAATCATCCGTTTTGGGTCTTAGGACCGGCAAAACTCTTGGTGGCCAAAATCCAAGTGACAGCTAATTAGACACTATTATACACTCAAATCCTATGTCTCTGCTGAAATCTTTTTGGACATCTTATTTAACCGCCCCGTACTCACCCTCACATTAGAACCCTACCATCAAGACTCCAACATAGGGCAGGTATACCAAAATCGCGCCGGTATGCTCTGGCATTCTGTCGTCAGCCTCCTGCTACCGTTATATTTTCATGAACCTTACACACAGAAGGCACTTATTACGAGAACTTATCTGACAATGAATAAACAACCAAGGCATTCGAAATTCAAACCCTACCACATCCTCTTGCTTCCCTACTATTCGCCGGCATCGCACTATAGTCACCGTGACAATTTTAGATTCGCCTATGATAATACTACTTCCGACCCCCAACATTGAACCGATTCTTCCAATACTTACTCACACCCAATTTGTGCATCCACCCATGCCTCCGTCCGCCATGGAGGGCCCGAAACACCTATCCGCCTTACTCCATTCATAGTACTATAGGTCGGTTCGCAGGAAATTTCCCTACTAATCCGTCCCTTCACATCCCCCTCATAGAAACGCAATCAACGGCCCTAATCAACCCCTCCCTCTTGCCTGCGAGCATGAAATCCTCACTATTTACAGCCACCTGCGCCCCTAACCCAGAAAGCATCAAAAAAAAATTTGTAGCCTTCTCAACATCCAGCCCAACTAGGACTAAGAAGATTTACCATCGGGGGACTAAACCAACCACACAACTAGCATTTCCACATTTGCACCCATGCCTTCTTCAAGGCAATGCTCTTCCTGTGTTCAGGGTCAATCATTCACAGCCTAAATGACGAACAAGACATCCGAAAAATAGGGAGGCCTATTCAACATTATGCCCGCCACCTCAACCATATTTTACAATTGGCAGCCTAGCCTTAACAGGAACCCCCTTCCTAGCAGGATT
>NW_024873594.1:0-2110 GCF_018340385.1 Cyprinus carpio | reverse complement strand
ACGTCCTTTCTGGGTATGGCGTCATCAGCTAGGAAAAGAAAAACCAGCGGTCATTAACACCAGCGAACATTTAAAAAAAATCTTCCAGAGCGTCACGTTTACGTTGCAACTAGCTCTTTGATTTACTAAGCTCGAGTAGGTAATCAAACAAAGGCACAGGCTTGATCAGCTAACTCTGGTTGTAGTTCTGCAATGCACCATTACCGAGTCAGAGTCGGGGGAGAAACGTTGGAAATTGATTGGCAGTAGTATGGACACGTGGCATTAGAAGCAACATCTGGTGAACAGAGGCCCAGCAGCGCTCGGTTTGAGACTTGGGAGGCTCACTCAATGGGTCGGACGAGCGGACAGATAGCATTGAATAACTGCGGCCCCGCTGTTTAGTTAGCGCTCCTAGATGAATGATAATTCTTCCCTGCACAAGTTTCTCTGCTAAATCAAGAGCCGCCTCGATCCTATTACCACTAAGGTCAAAAAACGCCACCAGCTCTTGCTCATGAACCGAGAAGTCCGGCTGCTGTAATCGACAACTGTTGGAAGTCAAGATGAACCTATTGCCCCCGTTAGCAGGATCTAGTAATATATGCCGGGTCAAACCCCCCCAGCCTGCCGTTCTTGGCTGCTCTTGCTCGAAGAGGTCGAGGTACGTAAAAGAAGTACGACCTTTGTCTTCTGAATCGTAAGGAGAGAAGATGCCAGCAACGTACTCTGTTGACGGGGGATGCCTCCTTGGGTTCAGGCCCCTGACAACGGTCATCCCATTTCTAACAGATACGTCTTCTTTGTCGTAGATAGGCTGTTTCAAGTAGAACATGGACCTCAGAGTTCTTATCTGTACCTGCACCACAGAAACACGGTCTCTGTTGGCCTCTATGTTGAATTGCTCCACTACTCTTTGCACAAAGTCACGCATGGCTGGGAAAGAATTCCTATTGCCGTCTGAACCGTCCAGAAGAAACACTACATCAACTTTCTGGGTGTGGTGTAAACAGCTAGGAGGGGAAAAAACAGCATAAATAACGCCAAGAAATATGTAAAGCGTTCATTAACCTTCAGAATGTCACTTAGCAGTTAACCACCATCATTAACAGTCTAAGCTCTGGCTAACGTTCCCACTGCTCACAAAAAAGGGAATTAAAAAAAAGAGAGAGAGGAGAAAAGGAGGGACATTAAGTAGAAAGGAAGCGAGACACAGCGTGCACAGCAAAGTTCTGCCATGCACATACGGTGACAGGTGGTGAAGTTTGGGTGATAGGAATTGAACAGCCTGGACAGGGCCGAGAAGCTGCTCTTGGACTTTTGGGAAGCTCACTGAAGTGGGACACGGTCAGACTTTATAACTGGGGTGAGATGGAAATTCTCTGCAATTCTCTGCTATCAGAGCCCCTCGATCCTATTCCATAGGTCAAAGCAGCCAAGCTCTTTCAGAGAGGAGGCTGCTGCATCAACACTGTCGGATGACCTTCCCCCCACTAAGAAAAACCAATATCTGCGGCACACCCTCCAGTAAGCCTGCTGCCAGAGGAGGCAGTAAAGACATTGTCTCTGCCGTACTGGAGACCTGCCCCTGTGTAGAATAGGGTCTGCCTTTCCTTTATCACTTCAGACCTCTGACACCGTCGAGAATGTCTTCCTTTCGTAATGTATGTGTTAAGATAGAAATGGACCTCCGGTCTCTCTGCTATATTGGACCGCAGAAACGCGATCTCTGTTCTCAGCTATGTCCAATCAGCTCTTACCATTCTTTGCACAAACTCTCTTTCATTTGCTGGGGAAACCATTCCTAGTGCCATCCGATCCATCCAGCAGGAAGACAACATCTCTCCCTCTGCCTGCCACGTCCCTCCAACTAAGAAATAAGAGTTATGGGACAGATGGGGGACATTGTAAGGGAAAAAAAAAAAAAGTTGAGTCAACAAAAAAAAGCCATATTTAATACACAGTAGATGCTTTTGCTATTAATCCATTTCTGTGTTTTTCAATATCATCTCAACTCCCGCCAAAATTTTACTACTCAGGAAGAAATACTTTCCTTCTGCAACCTCACGGAACCACAGGTAGAGCAAAGCACACCGCCACAAACATAAAAAGCCGAGGAAGTAGAGGAAGC
>NW_024873593.1:0-169462 GCF_018340385.1 Cyprinus carpio | reverse complement strand
CGCGATCATTCTGCATGATTCTGCCGTATCTCTCTCTCACCTTCTCTCGCTCACACCCTTTCACTCACTCACTCACTCACTCTCTCTCTCTCTCTCTTTCATTTGTTTATTCGTTTTGTATTGTATTTGTTTTACTGTTTGTATTGTTATACGCATATTTACTCTGTGTGAATCGTAGTTTGATGTATTATTAGTTCAATTATTAAAAGCCAATATATATTCATGATTGCTTATGTCTAAAATGCTCACATTACGAAGTCAATGAAATGTTTGATCTTAGCTACAAAGCTTATTTGTTACTTTTCAGTAACCTAAATTTTATAAGGACGGGAGAATGGTTTCATGGCCAGAAACTATTTTTCCTGGAATTATAAGAAGTGATAACTTTATTGAAGTTGATAAGTTAATCTTACGGCCGTTTGCTGGACAAACCACTGTTTGATTTGCATTAATTCCCAGTAACAGATATCACGTTAATTGATATGAAGAATGGAATATTGACATATTAATGAGTAAATTACAGTGCCTTGTAATGAGTTATTGATATATACAATTGACCTATTTTTCATCTTCAATAATTTTAATGTAACTGTTACGCGAGATATATATATTAATCATATTCCTGATTAATTATTAAAATTCCTTATATATCATTTGAGCTAACGTTAACGTACTACCCAGTGCGGCTACAATTAATTAACACTCCCCTTGAGTGCGTAGGTGGAGTTGGTGAAGGCGAGGTATCCGTACAGATGGCATTAATCCAGAGACGACCAAACAGGAAACAGAGCATGAGCATAGCGTATGAGGCCTGAACCAGACAAATTAAAGATTCGATCGGGAGCCTGGTTGAAACATGAGCCGAATTCCACAGAAAGGCAGGATGTTGTAAATCAATTCCTAGCACCACAGTCTGAAGCAAGATAACTAACCAACTCTTTCAGAGAACAGCTTTCAACATTAACACCATTAGAACAATTATTGACTATTTCAATTTGAAGAAGAGATTGTCTATTTGGGGCAAGTAATCGAAGAAATGGACCAGTCTGACCCTCACATGTGAAGCCATGAGAGTAAACAAGATCGTTGGATTGACTTCCCCCCACCTAGCAGAACCAGACTGAAATTCCTAAGGAGACCTGTTAACCTCTCTGGTCTTCACAGGACATATCCTTACTCCCCCAGAATGGCACAGAGAATGCCTTCCAATGCATATATGCACCAAAATGAACTCAAAAAAGACTTCTAAATGGATATCAGTCCATTGCTTAACTCCATATCATTTATGTAAACCAAACACATTTGATTATAATGTTTCTAATCACTTATTGTGTATGTCTTTTTAAATAACTCTTGAATAGCTTAAGGGATCATATTCATGTCATATTCAGTATGTGTGTGTTCGAATCTTCTTGCTTGAAACGTTTCTGACCATCAGTTATTTGTCAAATGTATCATATTCTTGTTATAGGAATCATGTCCAAATTATACCCTGCAAGAGTGTGAAAAATTCGGACCTCGTGCTTGATAAGATAACATATGATTTATGAATGGGTGGGACAAAACAATGGAACACCCCGAGAAAGGACAATATCTAATTGGTCGAGACAACATTTGAGGTGTGGCCAAAATGCCAGTTTAAATACTCAGGACACCATCAAATTTTGCTTTTAGCTTTGAGCTTGCGTTTAGCTTTTGCTATCAGTCATGTCAGCTTTTGGCTTTTAGCCTTTGCTTTTAGTCATGCTTTGTCATCACTTTTAGCGTTCTTCGAGCGCCGTTCCAGCGTGCTTCGGCCTGCACGCCTGCTGCTACTTAGCCACGATGAGAAGAAACACCACCTAGTCTCGTCAAACTTTACTTCTTTTCTTTTCCGTTTGAGAGTTTTCGTGTTCTGAGTTAAGTTTTGTAACGCCGTGTCTCCGAGTCTGACCTCGAGTGCCCGTTCAACTTCAACCAGCCCACAACTCCGCATCGTCAGCCTACGCCCAACCACGGGTTTTTCCAGCCCATCACTTCAAACGACTACTGAACTTCCAGCCAATCAGCAACCTCGGGAAACCCCCTTTTCAGCGACAACAAAGGGAAACCCGTTACACAGGCATCACAAGTAACGTACCTCCAGACTCTGATCTGTACTGGTGTTATCTAATATAAATTTTAACCTCATTGAGGAACTCAATGCGAGGGTTAATTAATTGATTGATGGTTGTTCATGTCTATGCAATTTTATCACATATTGCTGTAAACTTGGGATTCCACATTTTCATTCTCTTAAACTCATTCTTCCCTAACTCTCTATCCTCCTGCAACTTGTGTGAATGTGTGAGTGTGTGTGTGCTTATGTGTTAGATTAGTTTATATGTCTTAGATTTATCTAATAAAGCCTTATTTATATTGAAAAGAGAAGTATCTTGTGTTTTGTGCTTAAAAGTTAATGTCTTACACTGCCGATCTTGTTACTGTGCTAATTAATAGTGTTTTCACTATACTTTGGATATTAATATCCAGCGCAGATTTGATGTTATACGGCTCGTTCAGTGAATCGCAGGCCGTTTCAGTGATCAGCCGTGAAACATTGATTCTGTTCAAATTCCCTTTAAAATCTTAAATGATTCCCTTTGAGCTAAATTGACCTGTTTCCCTTACACCGCCTCCCGAACAATGTTAGGTAGGTTATTCCAGAGTTTAGGCGCTAAATAGGAAAAGGATCTGCCGCCCGCAGTTGACTTTGATATTCTAGGTATTATCAAATTGGCAGAGTTTTGAGAATGCAGTGGACGTGGAGGATTATAATGTAACAAGAGCTCGTTCAAATACTGAGGTGCTAAACCATTCAGGGCTTTATAACTAATGAGGAAAATTTTAAAATCTATACTATGTTTGACAGGGAGCCAGTGCAGTGTTGACAGGACCGGGCTAATATGGTCATACTTCCTGGTTCTAGTAAGAACTCTAGCTGCTGCATTTTGCTTGAGCACCTGCCCCTTTGCCCTTTGGTGCCAAAAGTGCCCTTTTGTCAAAGCAAAATTTCCTCTATTTTTTTTTTTTTTTGTAATAACATGCCCTTTTGTGAATGCCTTGTGAACATGCCCAATCTAAATATTAGTAAAATTGATGAATAATAATTTAGCCGTAAATAAAATGACCCACATGATGACCTTTCACCTGACGACGACGACCTCATCCGACCGGGACGATTCCTCACGCCGCACGTGCATTTTTTAATTGCCAGGGGATATTTTCAACACCGAAGCAGCTGGTAAGTGGTGTTTCATTCTCAGCGAAGTGATTTTGATGTTTATTTACTTATTATTATTTTACAAGAAACGATGTGATGTGAGAACATGTAGCTATGTTTGTTTATATTGCTGTGTGTAGCCTGTAATGTAGAAGTAATGTTAGCGTGCTGTTTGAGGGAGAAAAGGTTCACAGGCATCGAGGGGTCTGGGCTTTTTTATGTTATTCGACTAAACTTTTATTATATTACAGTATTTAACAATTAAATAAAAACATAAAAACACTTAAAAATAATTATCACAACACTGGTAACGCTTATTCGGATTTTCTCATTCTCTGAATTATCATTATAAAAATAAAAACAATTCAGAAATGAATTAAAATATAATTATATTTGAAATGTGACACAAATATTTTTTTTTTTCTACAATAGCAACAGTGTTTACAACAGCAAGACCACTTTAGCCTGTAAACTCAATAATATCTCTCTGGAAATAAATGTAAAAATATCAATGTCAGTATTAAATGAATAATATACCTGACCTGACATCAGTCAATGTCAAGGAAAACAATGCACATCTAGTTTTCCCCAACATTACTCAGCTGCTGAAGACATATGGCACACCTCCGGTGTCCACAGCAACTGTGGAACGTTCCTTCTCAAAACTGAAGCTGGTGAAAACCAAACTTCGCAGCCTTTGCAAAGAGGAGAGATTGTCTGACCTTCTTCTGTTGGCCACTGAGAAGGACATTCCAGTAAATGACAATGATGTCATTAACATTTTTAGGGACATGTCCAACAGGAAACCTCTGTTATAAGTGCCTACAACCACTCATCCTCCACTTATAGGTAAGATTAATGCTACACTGTGATTTTTAGTAGGTGCCAACAGAATGAACGCACACATATTTTAGTTTTTTATTTATATTTTTGATTAGACATAATCAATCAAAATCCAACTACATCTCATAGTCACAATGCAATTTGAAATCATGATGTATTGTATACTGTAGACACACAAACACACACACCTCTGTCTGTATAGATTTTTCTTTCTCACTCTTACCCCTGCCATGGCCACCATCATCCTATCCCCCAATTAATGTTTTTTTTTTCTCAGATAATAAAACTATATTGTACTGTACGAAACATGGGCCACGTCGATTTTACTATAACGTTTTCTATAGTTGTATAACTATAACAACTATTATTAATTATTCTGTAGAACAGAGAAGAAAAAGCCATCAGGTTGGGACAGCTTAAGACATTTCAGATTCTAATCCCAGAGTTATTATTAGGTGGAAAGAAAATATTTTTTTAACTTTTAAACTTAAAATTGTCTTTTCTAATCTGTTTCTTTTTCAAAACTGCATCACAGCATTTGCTGCCGTATCAATACATAATCATCCATATCGATACGCGAATCAGCAAGGAATGCATCTCAATATATTGCTGTATTGATATTTTGAGCAGCGCTATTTAAAGCCTTGTTCCACGTGCCCCTTTTATACTTTGAGCACCTGCCCCTCCAAAGGTCTCTGCACGGCCCTGTTGTAAAATGAGATAAAAGGAGGAAGTAAAACAACAATAACATTATGATAAAACAGTGTAACATCTTTAAAAACCATTAAACATTTTACAGTGAGTTAATTTCAAAATGTAGGATAGTCTTGTAGCTACAGTCTACTCATCAAAAATTAAAAGAAAGACCTTTACACAAAGGATCTCAGTCATTAAATGTAAGGCCTATATATATATATATATATATATATATATATATATATATATATATATATATATATATATATATATATATATATATATATATATATATTAGTGTGTTATGTGTAAGCCAGGTTAAATAGATAGGTCATATATATATATATATATATATATATATATATATATATATGTGTGTGTGTGTGTGTGTGTGTTTTCATTTCGGTTCATTCTTGGTTTAAAAAAAAATTATCCAGGTTCCATTTGCAGATCGAAATGAGAACGGTCCAGCATTTTGATTTTTCAAACTGCTAACACATTGCATTTTTGAATTATGGCTTTACTGTGTGACCTGTGTGCTGTGTGACCTGTGTGCTGGTGCCTCGCGCACATTCATTGGAAACAGTAGCCGTTCACCGTGCCATTCATCGCGAGCAGCGGTCCACTTGGCATATTTTTGCTAATTATGATTTTTTTTTTTTTTTCGTCGATACTGAAACACACGTGAACTACAAAGCCTATTTTACCTAATGAATAATAGTTAAGCTTGAAATAGGCAACATCACGAATATGGAAACGTTTGGATTTCTCCCGAATGAGAGCCCAACCTTACCTTATGGTTCACTTTAGATTATTATTAATTAATTTTTTTGTTTGTTTATAGCTAAGCCTATATTATTATATACTGCAATTTTATCCATTAGAATTATATATTTTTAATTCTTGTTCTGTTCTGATAAATTTGTTAAATTTAAAGGATTTGTTGTAAAGTGAAGAAAACTAAAAATATCCTGTTGGCACATTATAACATTATTAGGCCAGCCGTTATTATTTCTGGATGTAATAAAATGCAATTTATACATGACTTATATATTTTTTTCCTGTCACAAACTTAATTTATTTTTTAGCCTGTTTAAAAAAATAAAAAATAAATAAATAAAAAACATGTAGCAAACGAAAACAGGCGATTAATCGGTTAAAATTTGTTACTTTTGGTTAACAGTAATTATAAATATTATATACTTAGGAACAGAGTCTGGGCCTAATCTAGGCTATCCAGGGTTTTTTTTGTTTGTTTTTTTCTCATTGCATCTGAAAATGACTTTGTGCAGCACATTCACTTCGCACGCTCAACCTGCCTCGCTCGGCTGTGGACGATTTCAAAATGTTTGATATAAAGGTCGATGTCCCATTTTATACAGGAATTGTTCATTAAAAAAAAAAAATCGAATTATATTGTTAGTTCTAATTATATTGTTAACACAAGTTCATTTAGGCTATTTAACATGCACTGTGACATTTTACCCTTTTTAACTTATAAACTCCTTGAGATTTTAAAGTCAGTTTAATAGTATTGAAGTTCAAGTTTAAAAAACAAACAAAAAAAAGGTTTTAATTGCTTAAATTATTTCTATGAATTAATAATATGTTATCATGTTTATTCTTGTAGAAAATAAGTGTTTATTCTTTAAGAAAATAAGGGAAAAAATATAAGGGATGATCCAAATATTATTCATATTTGTTTTGCTTCACCTATTTATGTAGGCTACAATTATTCTAAAAAAAAAAAAAAAAATTAAAAGTGCCATCGGCCTGAGTAAATTTGACCATTATAGAATTGTGACTTTAAAGGTTAGTGATTAAGGAGGTGAAAATACTGTGAAATTACAGATGGCATGGGATTTTAAAGCATAACAACCTGAAGGTCTATGAAACGTTAGCCAATAAAGCATTTTTTTAAACAATGGCACTTAAAGTTTTGAAATAAAATATTATTATTTCAACCATATAGCCTGTGAATAAACAAAAAACATACTTTTCAATGAAAGAACACCGAGAGAGTGTAGGTTGCTTCTGGTGTTTGGATTTGTACTTCAATATAATGAGCTCCAAGTTAAGGAATAGCCTACACGTTTTTTTATTTTTTATTTCTCTCTCTCTCTCTCTCTCTCTCTCTCTCTCTCTCTCTCTCTCTCTCTCTCTCTCTCTCTCTCTCTCTCTCTCTCTCTCTCTCTCTCTCTCTCTCTCTCTCTCTCTCTCTCTCTCTCTCTCTCTCTCTCTCTCTCTCTCTCTCTCTCTCTCTCTCTCTCTCTCTCTCTCTCTCTCTCTCTCTCTCTCTCTCTCTCTCTCTCTCTCTCTCTCTCTCTCTATTTAACAACATTAACTTACAATGAAATACATCTTCCTTCAGGTAGACTGAATGTTTTTCTGTCTTGCTAAATGTTGGGCTCATGATCAGTAAGTCGTATTCGCTCAAATTGATTTAGTTAGTTCAAAACTTGCGGACTTTGAAGCTGAGTCAGTTAGCGCGAGTCCTGCGCGATGTGAAGCGGAGCAGCTGACGGAGGATTCCGCTTGGTCTTAAAGCCTTCCGCAAACGCTAAGTTCACAAATAACAATGATTTTCGTAAAATAATGATGATCAATTGATAATTTGTTATTATTATGGTCTTGTGAAAATAATAATATGGGCTGCGGGCAAGTAATGAATAAATAATGGGAACGAAATTATACAGTGCCTCACGTTTTACTAAAATAAAGAAAATAATTTATAAAACACGCAACAATTTCTTTTTTCTAAGTTTCTTCAGTGTACAGACAAATATATTTTCCCAAGAAGTTGTCTGTCAAAATAAAGGACAGGGAACGAATAACAAAAATGCATGTTGTTTTATTAAAGGAATTTTAAAATATAGGCCTAATATATGAGAATATTGACATTTTGCATAAATAGGCTACCACTTTTAATGCTCCGATGCAAAGTAAACCACAATTTCTTTTGAATAATATTACACATAATTCATATTATATAAATAATACTGCACACCTATTAAATGTCAAATCTAAAATATGGTGTAAAACTGTGTAGCTTAGAGAAAATATAAGCACAGGCTCAGGCACAGGCTTGACATTTATCCTGCTTGAATTCGTTCTAAGAAATGCACATAACTTCATAAGTACCAAACTTTCATCTGTGAATATTAAATATTTTAACTACAGTGTTTTTCTTTCATTTTCCCTGACTGCAACCGTCAAATGTAACACATCAGCGAGGCAAAGCTGACGTCTATTTGCGAAAATGTGCTTTGATGCGCTTTTTTGATAACTTGTGGTTAAAGCGCCACTCAGCGGTCAAAAGCTGCAAATGCACTTTGCAGACGCCGCGGCGGCGGTACGAGCGGCGGTAGAACCAACGTTTTGGATGGCCACCTACTGTATATGAAGTTTGCACAAAACTAAAGTATGATTTCGACAACGAGTAGGTCCTGAGATGTGTTGTCTAACCCCAATAGAGTTCAGAATGTCTATAAATGCTGATCCCAATGCATCTTTTTTATTATCTACATGGATTTTAAAATCATCAACAATTAAAACTTTATCTGCTGCCAGTACTAACTCGGATGTAAAATCAGCACTCTTTAATAAAGTCTGTATGGTTCCCTGGTGGCCTGTATACAGTAGCCAGTACAAACATCACAGGGGATTTATCATTAACACTTGTTTCTCTAGATAATGTTATATGAAGCACCATTACTTCAAATGAGTTATACTTGAAGCCTGCCCTCTGAGAAATCCTGAAAACATTGTCATAAATTGAAGCAACACCTCCCCCTTTACCTTTTGGACGTGGCTCAACAGTAATTTTGGTGTGTAGACTCATTTAAAATAATGTAATCATTAGGTTTTAGCCAGTTTTTAAGGTTTTAGGTTTTTAACAGAGTGCATCTAGATTATGATCAGTGATCATATTATTTACAAAAAGTGCTTTCGTAGAAAGGGACCTGATATTCAATAAGCCAAGCTTTATCATTTGTTTATCCATATTGCATCTGTTTTTTATTTGTTGAACCTCAATTAAATTGTTGTTCTTAAATTTGTTTGGACGTTTTTTGTGTTTTCTAGCTCGGGGAACAGACACAGTCTCTATAGTGTGATATCTAGGTGAAAGAGTCTCTATGTGCTGAGAATTAACTGACTTCTGTGATGTGGGGCGGCTAGCAGACGGTCGGTTTAGCCAGTCTGTCTGCTTCCTGACCTGGGCCCCAGTTAGTCAAGTACAAACTCTAAGACTATGTGCCATATTTCTAGAGAGAAGAGCGGCACCACCTTGAGAGGGATGAAGACCATCCCTTTTCAACATGTCAGGTCTGCCCCAAAAGCTCGTTCAATTGTCTATGAAACCTATGTTATTCTGCGTGCACCACTTAGACATCCAGCCATTGAGTGATGATAATCTGCTATGTATCACATCACCACGGTAAGCAGGGAGGGGACCAGAGCATATTAAAGTGTCTGACATCGTGCTTGCAAGTTCACACACCTCTTTAATGTTATTTTTAGTGATCTCCGACTGGCAAAGTCGAACATCATTAGCGCCAGCGTGAATAACAATCTCACTGTATTTACGTTTAGCATTAGCCAGCACTTTTAAATTTGCTAAGATGTCAGGCGCTCTGGCTCCCAGTAAACATTGGACTATGGTGGCTGGTGTCTCTATATTCACATTCCATACAATAGAATCGCCAATAACTAGAGCACTTTCATCAGGTTTCTCAGTGGGTGCATCACTGAGTGGGGAGAACCTGTTTAATATTTTGATCGGAACAGAAGAGTGGTGTTTAGACCCATGACTATGCCGCCTCATAGTCACCCAGTTGCCCTGCTGCGATGGCACTGTTACCGGAACCGAACAATGTACAGGACTCCCTTAGCTAGACTCATCCAAAGCCATATCTAGAGCCCTCACATTCTTACTGTCCTCAATTAAAGTTTGGATGCGTGTCTCTAATTCTGAAATCTTCTCTGTCAGCCTATTTCCCTGCATTTATCACATGTGAATCCCTCGTCACCGACAGAGATAAATAAACTATACATGTGTCAAGCAGTGCAAATAACAATAGCAGGAGAAGCCATTACTCACCGTGCTTGATGAAAGATTCTTACCAGAGTTGTTTGATGAACTTGTGAAAAACCGGAGACAGAGAGTAGCGAGAGAGAGGAGAGGAGAAAAGAAAACAGCGATAGGCACAAATGGAAACGCTAATGACAAACTAATGAGTGCTAACACGATTCAGGTGCACTGCACTCGCGGATTTAAAATAAAAGTGAACGATCAGAAAATTGATTTGAAATTAATCAGATTAGATTGATAGCTAATATCAGAAATATGGTGGGAATTAAGTTATATTTTATCACTTTAAACAACAGAGAGTGATAGTACGATAAAGATTCTACAGAAAAACAAAGCTACACGGAGCAACAATCACAAAACAGCAGCAAGGCAAACAGGAAGCAGGAAACAGGAACAAGCAGTTGTAAGAGCTCAGGCACGATGAACGATATGCTTGCCTGGACATTGGACTTATGGTGCCCTGCGTAAGATGTAATCTTTAAGTGCCTTTGATTTTGAGTTTATTTTATTTTGATTTCTTTTTTGATTTAAGTTGAGAACAAATCGCTACTACAACTAGCAACATAAATACAATGTGTCGAATAGCTGAGCTTGCACAGATTTGTACCTGTACGATCGTTCTCGCACATTATTTAAAAGATTCAGAGAAAGCATTTAATTCCTATAAAGAAATTGCAACAAAGCTTGGTGTCAACGACCCGGAGTTATGCAAAAATTTTATATTATGCACTTTATGTAACATTTATTCATGATAAACTTAATTTAAATCAATGCTGACCATGGCATGTAATACAGTCCAGTAGCCAAGGCCTATGGTAAATATAATATTTTAATAATGAAATATTTTGTATAATAAATAATATAATAATTTCTTAATTCAAAATAAAGTATTAATTAATCTTTGATAAAAAGCTTACGTGGAGAAAAACAAGGCAATTCTATTTCTAATATAATATCTAATTTTTCATAAAAGTGCAATTTAAATATATTATTTCTATAGGCTATACAAAAAAGACAAAAAAGGACAAAATAAAAAGGCTGAATAAGCTGATCTATAGCATGTTAAATGGTGGAATCCTAGTCTATGAATGGTACACCCCCCTGAGCTCACAGAAGTAGTTTGACCCAAGTCCTCAGCAGCCAATGACACTGACCCACTTTCTAACTGATTTTTAAAGCATACTTCCCGCGTATTTAACATGTACTTCACCTCTTTCATGCGTATTTAACGTGTTGTTTACGCATTAAAATTCACGTGTTTTAGAACCTCTGGGCCTTCCAATGCGTGAAATACAGGTGCATTGCACATCCATTGAGATGAACTGAAAGATTGCATAGATCGCTTGACGGAGTATGGAACTCTGAAGCACTCAGTCAAAGTGTTCGGCGAGTGAACATATATCTTTATATATAACTTAGCCTCCAACTCACACACTGGCGAGTAAAATCTGAGAATTTATAAGCCATTGGCTAATGCTTCATTTAAAAAAAAAAATTCAAAGAATTGACCTTTATTCCACACCACTCTGTCCCTTCTCTGAGAGACATGCGGATAATTTTATGAAGCCCCTCCCTCAGAAATAGGCGATGGGATCTGATTTGTTAGCTAGCCCAGTGATGGGATCTGATTGGTTAGCTAGCCCAGTGCATTGTGATTGGATAAACCGCCTCTAGTTGAAGTGTAGTGTTGTCTGCCGTGGATCTGAGGAATCACACTCAGTCTTGGATTTGTGTTTCCAGAAGATAGGCTTTATTTCAGAGAGAAACGAAGCCGAGATGTTCTCTGTGAGAAGATCTCCCGAATGTTATGTGGCATCTCCTTATATACAGTATACAGGGCATTCCAAATATTCCATAATTTTCCTTATGCTTACAAGTTGGTCTTTCCAGATGTTTCTCATCTGGCTCTGTTCATCCTGGCCACGTAGGCATCTTTCTTCCTATACTTAAACCATAGGATTATATTGGAATAATAACTATAGGCATATATGGCTAAATTCACCTTGATTATACTTATAAAAAAATCTTATTAATAAAAATCTTCTACATTTCCCCCCTTTGAGACTTAGTAAGTCTCACATTTGATTATTTTTATCCAGAGTGCTACTCCATAATTCAGTCTTATTAGTTAACACTACCTAGTGACTAAATAAGTCACACTGTATTATCACCAATTACTAGATTATATAATTTCACTCTGAGGAAGCAACTGGACCAAACATCTCCCTCCACACTTGACTAGGAGGGAGTAAAAGATCCAGCCTCCCTAAACCCTTTCTTAATAGAAAACAATGTTATAAGCATGAGCATGCAATTGGTTCAGCTCTTGCCTGTGGTTGTCACAGTTGTGTATAAAAGACATAAAAATACATAAATAACATAACACATTGAATATTACAAGATTATAATAGTTGATCTTCAGCCCAGATACCTTATGCATCGTAGAGGGCCACCCTGGGCAGAAGTAAGGCTAGCACTTACACCCAGGGTATGGTTCATCTTTAGACCTCTTAATCGTCCTCATTAGAGTCACTAGAACTATCATCAAAAGTTTGTTCATTTAATTTTAGTTTGTTTAGCCATCCTTCATAATATTCCCTTAGCATCATCTCTGACAACAAATGTTCACAATTTGGTACTTTTATCACTTCCATTTGCTTAGCAGTAGCGTTGACAATTAATGTTCTTAATATTAGCACAGCAAGCAATTTTCTTTTCCTGTTTCTCTAGCAGCAAAGGCTGCCCATTTATACCACTAATTATTTTGGGCTGTGTCCCATAACGCATAATTTTGACTAATGTCTTCATCACCTTGAAAATCATAATCAGTGTTTCTATGATTTTTGATTATCATTGGTTCTGTTGAGTTGATATCATTATCACTTTTGTTCAAAGGTTGAAAAGTCAATTTAAGGGAAGTCAGGTTGATTTCTATTGGTTGAGTTTGGGTTTGCATTATTAGATGCATTAGGCATAGGATGGTCTTCAGATATGTTGTCAGACTCATTCTTTGTCCTCTCCAGTTCGTCTGACAGGAGGAAAGGAGCTGCTTGTGGATCTTTCTTTGTGCTCTCGTCAGTTTGCACTTCATTATGTGTCTCTGGTTTTTCCTCGTTACTTTCTCCTGCATCATCTGGTTGTCTGTTTTCTTTTCTTTCTGTCTTTCCCATGGGAACTCTAGTACAGTGGTTTAGATGATACCAGGTCATGCTTCCCTCCACTTGGACTGCTGTTGGAGCAGCTCTTACCACTTTGTAGGGTCCTTCTCTCCTGGGCTCATTCCACTTTCTCCGGAATACCCTCAGATATACTTGGTCACATGGAACAACTGGACATGCAGTCTCGGATTCCTCTCTGAGCTCTTTTCTTTTTTTTCCTGTAAATAGATAGCTTTATGTATGGCAGTTAATTTCTTCATATAAGATCGAAATTTCATTTATAATTGCTCTAGGGGCGGCCCTTTGCAGGGATTTCTACAATATGACACATGCATGGGTCGACCCGTAAGCATTTCATGCGGTGTTAAGTGCATGTCCCTGTTAGTTTGCCTGCGATAGCTCATTAGTGCAAGAGCTAAAGCATTAATCCAATTAAATTTAGTACTTTCACATATTTTGTTTACTTTGGCCTTGATAGTTCTGTTTAATATTTCTCATCACATCTTTCTGTTTAATTTGTTTAATTTTCCTCATAATTTTCCTTATCACTTCCCACCTTGCGCAATGGTCAAAACCATGCGCATCTGCAATAAGAATATTCAAAAGTGAAGTAGGTGCAATAATGTTTCCTTCATGTGTACGCCAGATCTCCTGTGAGTCTTTTTTAGCTCCCCTCCTGTGACACATTTATTCGAATTATATAATCCAACTGAGGTTCAATAAGTACTACAGGTGCTAATATGGCTACCATGACACCCTGAAGCTTTTTTAACTTCTAAATCTACTGTAATGTTTCCCTTAATGACACTGTTTACCTGTATATGTAAACAAATACCTACTCTCTTTTGCAAGCGGCATACTGTAGTAAAGTGAATAAAGATCAGTTACAGTAAAATATTTGGCATCAGTAGGGACATTCATCAGTAACGTGTGCTGGTTTGGAACTTCAGCTAGCAAATGTTCTATTATTTATTATTATTTGTAAGTCTTTTTCATCATTGGTCCTAAATCTTTTGCTTCCACATTTTTTCCTGCATATTCTGCAATATGTTGAACAGAATTAGTTACATTGAACCAATTTATTTATTTATTTATTTATTTATTTATTTATTTATTTTCCTGTCATTTTTGTTCTAATCATTTTTTTATTCATTTTATTTTTATTTTATTTTTCTCTGGATCATATATCATTGTGCAATGAAATTCAGATTTTGATAGCTGTGCTTCAGGAATCTGTGCTTCAATAAACTTTCCCCATTTATTGACTGTCTGTCTCACATCTTGCTCTATCTGTCCTATCCGATAGACATTTGCTTTTGGCTCTGCTTTTTGTTTCTGTTCCTATTGCATCAATTTATATTCCTTCTGGAGAACACCAAATTTGTAGCCCTAATTTGCATAATGCATCTCTTCCTAACAAATTGATAGGAGTCTGATTTGATACCAGAATGGGCATTGTTATATTTAATTTTTATTTTTATTTTGTTTTTTTTTTATTTCTTTTTTTTGTAGACACACTGGAGCTGTTATTGGAATTCATTTCATTTTCCCCTAGAATCCTATTGCCTTTGCAAATTTTTCCAGACAAGGGGAGATGTGAGGCATATTTCAAATTTAAACAGGTATAAAAACACCTCTGTCTACCATCATGGGTGTGTTTTTTCCTTCTATTTTTAATTTGCATAATAGGCTCTTGATCAGCTTTAGTTGTTAAAATTGGAAGCTGACTCTCCCTTTTAGGATTCTCTGGGCACCCCTAATAGCCTAGATTGGGACCTCCCCAAGGGTTTACTGGGCCCTGAACTGGACCTTGGTTAGGCTGTTGCCAGCTCTCCTCCCTTCCACCCTGAGGATGCTGTTACTGTTGGATAGGTGAGACATAGATAGACATATATGGCTAAATTCACCTTAATTATACTTGATTAATAAAAAATCTTCTACATAATGCATAGAGAAGCAGAGGATATTATTGAAGAGGATCATGCAGAACCTGTGCAAGCACAGCTTTCACTGGTAGGCATATGTTTTTTGGGTAACACTTTAGAATAACATTCTGTTATAAGTCATTTATAAATTATTAGTTAATGATGAACTAATCATTTACAAAACATGACTATACATTCATAAATGATTAATAAGTAATAAGTTAACATTTTAGTAATGTTTTATTAATTCAGTTATAAGTCACTTATAAGTTATTAGTTAATGATGAACAAATCATTTAAAAAAACATGATTATATGTTCATAAATGATTAATGAGTGGTATACTAACGATTTACAAATGTGTTGTAAGTTATCTAAAAAAAATTGAATCATGAAATAAATCAAACTGATCATTAGTAGATGGTTTATAAATTATTAGTTGATACATTATTCATCACTTATAAATCATTGAAGTATTTCTGTCAAAATTGTTTTGTATAATTATCTCAATAAAAACAATTGTTAATCATGAACAAATGATGATGAATAAACCATTAGTAAATGATCAGTATATGATTTATTGGCAAATTTGTTAGCTTGTCTGTGTTCATAAGCACAAAACATGCAGGTATGCTAAAGCACTATTTTAAGAAGAGTAATTAATTTGTTTTGAAGTGGATAAACATTTATAAATGCCTTAGTCAGTGATTCCAGTGGCTTGTGTTAAATCCTTTCACTCATCAGCACAGACTTGTGTTCTGTGTGGAGTGTGTGGACCTAGTGATGAAGTGACCCTCTCAACCGCATTTACCTTCCACTGAAGCTCACATCAGGTGCACAGAGTTTAAAGACTCCATGTGTGTCAGAGAAGACAGCTGTCTATACCCTCACCAGTCAGCACTTAGTACACACTACAAAGTGTTCAACAACTGTTATAGATGATGTGGAAACGCATGAATAAATCATTTACAAAGCTTTCTGCATCCCCTAATCTAAAGTGTACACTATCCATCACTTGTAAATGTGTTACATATCACTTGCAGGCCTTTCTTACCTGTTACAAATTATTTGTATATGTATACAAGTCATTTATAACACTTTCTGCATCCCCTAATCTAAAGTGTACACTATCCATCACTTGTAAATGTGTTACATATCACTTGTAGACCTTTCTTACCTGTAACAAATTATTTGTATATGTATACAAGTCATTTATAACACTTTCTGCATCCCCTGATCTAAAGTGTAAACTATTCATCACTTGTAAATGTTTTACATATCATTTGCAGATCTTCCTGTTAACATGATCCATCTCATTCCATCACTTTACCCAAGCTTGAACTTAATTTTTTTAAATAAATAAATAAACACTTTGCCACCATTTAATCAGCACTTAATTGTGTATTTTTTATTTAGTTTCCCATGGGACAGCTGCTCACCATAACATGAAAAACGCACCATAAACGTAGTCCATTATTTTGTGCATTTTATTCCAAGTCTTCAGAAGTCGTACGATACCACCGTGTGAGAAAAAGATTTGTTTTCCGTAATATAATCATTATACATTAATAACAGCACATAGCTGCCATCTCATCCGTTAAAACTTTAAAAATTGGAGTTTCAACACAACGACACTGGTTTGCGGCATTGACTTCAAACCTCGCTCCTTATTGGCTGTCACTTGTGATTTGCGACCACCATAGATTGTTTGCGACATGCCAAATTGTGTTCGTGAGATGCTGCGCGACGCTTTGAAGGATGGAAATGCAGATTAGGAGAATGTTTGCAACGATTAAACATTTTAATTTCATACTGTAACTCACACAAAATTGTTTTGCTGTCAGAACACTGGTAATGTAGCACACACGTCGTTTTATCTGTTCTTTATACTGCTTTTTGTAATGTTTTAAATAAATGATTGTGACTAACGTACATTTATCTGCCTGTTACACTTTGTATATTGTCAAAATGGTTATGTTTAAGATTATAGGGTGGAGTATGGAGCTTAAAATGATCTTTTTTATACAGTAGTATATTAACTAAGATAATAGTCACTCTCAATATATCTATATTAAACGTCGTGTATAAGGAGTGAGTTAGAGGCTCAAAGATATCTATATAATAGTAAAATATATTTGCATAAAAAAAATATAATTTAAATATCATATAAGGGATTTGTAAAGATTTGTATATCCTGTAACTGAAAGGTATACCACAACCTTTGCATATGGCAAATACATGGTAAATTTAGCAACTGCAGTTTGTACATAATTTATAAAGATCTGCAAATGATATGTAACACATTTACAAGTGATGAATAGTTTACACTTTAGATTAGGGGATGCAGAAAGTGTTATAAATGACTTGTATACATATACAAATAATTTGTAACAGGTAAGAAAGGTCTACAAGTGATATGTAACACATTTACAAGTGATGGATAGTGTACACTTTAGATTAGGGGATGCAGAAAGTGTTATAAATGACTTGTATACATATACAAATAATTTGTTACAGGTAAGAAAGGTCTACAAGTGATATGTAACACATTTACAAGTGATGAATAGTTTACACTTTAGATTAGGGGATGCAGAAAGCTTTGTAAATGATTTATTCATGCGTTTCCACATCATCTATAACAGGTGTTGAACACTTTGTAGTGTGTACTAAGTGCTGACTGGTGAGGGTATAGACAGCTGTCTTCTCTGACACACATGGAGTCTTTAACTCTGTGCACCTGATGTGAGCTTCAGTGGAAGGTAAAAGCGGTTGAGAGGGTCACTTCATCACTAGATTCACACACCACACAGAACACAAGTCTGTGCTGATGAGTGAAAGGATTTAACACAACCCACTGGAATCATCTGACTAAGACATTTGTAAATGTTTATTAACTTCAAAACAAATGAATTACTCTTCTTAAAAATAGTGCTTTAGCATACCTGCATGTTTGTGCTTATGAACACAGACAAGCTAACAAATTTGCCAATAAATCATATACTGATCATTTACTAATGGTTTATTCATCATTTGTTCATGATTAACAATTGTTTATTGAGATAATTATACAAAACAATTTTGACAGAAATACTTCAATGATTTATAAGTGATGAAAAAATGTATCAACTAATAATTTATAAACCATCTACTAATGATTAGTTTGATTTATTTCATGATTAATTTTTTTTAGATAACTTACAACACATTTGTAAATCGTTAGTATACCACTCATTAATCATTTATGAACACATAATCATGTTTTGTAAATGATTCGTTCATCATTAACTAATAACTTATAAGTTACTTATAACTGAATTAATAAAACTACTAAAATGTTAACTTATTACTTATTAATCATTTATAAATGTACAGTCATGTTTTGTAAATGATTAGTTCATCATTAACTAATAATTTATAAATGACTTATAACAGAACATTATTATAAAGTGTTACCGTTTTTTGTTGTCCTAATACTTTTAGATACGCTGTTATTTGTAAATGCTATTGCTTATGTTAGCTTTTAAAATATGGTTTTATCCTGATTAAAGCTTTAATACAGTATGGAAACTGCATGTGCATCCATGTTTAACGCTTCTCAAAGCGTGGTGTTTCTGTGGCTCAGTGGTAGAGCATTGCATTAGCAGCGCAAAAGGTTGTGGGTTCGATTCCCTGGGAACACATATTAGGTAAAAAATGTTAGCCTTAATGCACTGTAAGTCACTTTGGATAAAAGCATCTGCTAAATGCATAAATTAAAAATGTAAAGCTATGTGAAAATAAGTGTATAATTGGAACAGTTCATGGTTGGAGCTGAGCTGAATGAGAGAGAGAGAGATGCAGGGGGATGCAAGAAACAGTATTAACAGGGGTTAAAGTTCTCTGTGCCGGATCTCCGGCGTGAGCGTTTGGCTGCAGGAAAAAAAAAGTCATCCTACATTTAAAAAAACGTGTTGATGTCACGTTCGAATTCATGAGTTCACTTACCAATGTATGAGATGAACACAGCTTTCACTCTCAACCAAACAAACATACTAGCCAATCAGAAGTTTTTGCTCTTATAAACAGCGGAGCTTTGTAAACCGCTCAGAGTAATCACGTCATTCCATAAGAACGATATGATTGCCAGAACAAATTTTCTGGGATTTTAGAAAAGGTCCTATTCACGCATGATCTCTTAAGACTGAATGTGTAAAAGGGGCTAAAGCAGGGTTCCTCTATTAAGTCAAGTCAAGTCATCTTTATTTATATGGCGCTTTAAACAAAAAAGATTGCGTCAAAGCAACTGAACAACATCAATTAGGAAAGCAGTGTGTCAATAATGCAAAATGACAGTTAAAGGCAGTTCATCATTGAATTCAGTGATGTCATCATGCAGCTCAGTTCAGTTGAAATAGTATCTGTGCAATAATTTGCAATCAAGTCAACGATATTGCTGTAAATGAACTGTCCCCAACTAAACAAGCCAGAGGCGACAGCGGCAAGGAACCAAAACTCCATCAGTGACAGAATGGAGAAAAAAACCTTGGGAGAAACCAGGCTCAGTTGGGGGGGAAGTTATCCTCTGACCAGACAAAACCAGCAGTTCAATTCCAGGCTGCAGCAAAGTCAGATTGTTCAGAAGAATCATCTGTTTCCTGTGGTCTTGTCCCGGTGGTCATCTGAGACAAGGTCTTTACAGGGGATCTGTCTCTGTGGCTCTAGTCCTGGTCTCCGCTGTCTTTCAGGGCTGTAGAGGTCCTTTCTAGGTGCTGATCCACCATCTGGGCTGGATACATACTGGATTCGGGTGACTGCAGTGACCCTCGGACTTGGATACAGACTGGATCTGGTGTCTACGGTGACCTCGGAATAAGAGAGAAACAAACTAATATGAGCGTAGATGCCATTCTTCTAACGATGTAGCAAGTACATCGGGTGTTATGGGAAGTGTTCCCGGTTCCGGTGTACCTAATTAATGCAGCCTAAAAATCCTAAAACACATTTAGGTATTAGAAGTGTATTAGTATGTTATGTGTAAGCCAGATTAAAGAGATGGGTCTTTAATCTAATTTTAAACCGCAAGAGTGTGTCTGCCTCCCGAAGAATGTTAGGTAGGTTATTCCAGAGTTTGGGCGCTAAATAGGAGAAGGATCTGCCGCCCGCAGTTGACTTTGATATTCTAGGTATTATCAAATTGCCAGAGTTTTGAGAACGGAGCGGACGTGGAGGTTCCTAACTGATGAAGAAGAATTGACAGAGCAGCCATCAAGGCTTAGACAGCGTTCTAGGTCATTACATGCAGAGCTTTTAGGCCCTATAATTAACACCTCTCTTTTTTTTTTCAGAATTTAGCGGTAAGAAATTACTCGTCATCCAGTTTTTTATATCGACTATGCATTCCGTTAGTTTTCCAATTTGGTATGCTTCGCCGGGCCGCGAAGAAATATAGAGCTGAGTATCATCAGCATAACACTGAAAGCTAACACCGTGTTTCCTGATGATATCTCCCAAGGGTAACATGTAAAGCGCGAAGAGTAACGGCCCTAATACTGAGCCTTGTGGTACTCCATACTGCACTTGTGAACGATATGATACCTCTTCATTCACTGCTACGAATTGATGGCGGTCATATAAGTACGATTTAAACCATGCTAATGCACTTCCATTAATGCCAACAAAGTGTTCTAGCCTATGCAAAAGAATAGTGTGGTCAATAGTGTCGAACGCAGCACTAAGATCCAATAGCACTAATAGAGAGATACAACCACGATCAGATGATAAGAGCAGGTCATATGTAACTCTAAGGAGAACAGTCTCAGTACTATGATACGGTCTAAATCCTGACTGGAAATCCTCACAGATGCCATTTTTCTCTAAGAAGGAATATAATTGTGAGGATACTATCTTTTCTAGTATCTTGGAAAGAAAAGGGAGATTCGAGATCGGTCTATAATTAACTAGTTCTTTGGGGTCAAGTTGTGGTTTTTTGATGAGAGGCTTAATAACAGCCAGTTTGAAGGTTTTGGGGACATACACTAATAATAATGAGGAATTAATAATAGTCAGAAGAGGATCTATGACTCCTGGAAGCACCTCTTTTAGGAGCTTAGATGGAATAGGGTCTAACATACATGTTGTTGGTTTAGATGATTTAACAAGTTTATACAATTCCTCCTCTCCTATAGTAGAGAATGAGTGGAACTGTTCCTCAGGGGATCTATAGTGCACTGTCTGATGTGATACTGTAGCTGATGGCTGCATGGTTACAATTTTATCTCTAATAGTATCAACTTTAGAAGTAAAGTAGTTCATAAAGTCATTACTGCTGTGATGTTGAGAAATGTCAACACTTGTTGATGCTTTATTTTTCATTAATTTAGCCACTGTATTGAATAAATACCTGGGGTTATGTTTGTTTTCTTCTAAAAGAGACGAAAAGTAATCAGATTTAGCTGTTTTTAATGGCTTTTCTCTAAGATAGGTTACTTTCCCTCCAAGCAATACAAAATACCTCTAGTTTTGTTTTCCTCCAGCTGCGCTCCATTTTCCGGGCTGCTCTCTTTAGGGTGCGAGTGTGCTCATTACGCCACGGTATCAGACTGTATTCCTTAACCTTCCTTAAGCGTAAAGGAGCAACTGTATTTAAAAATGCTAGAAAATAGAGAGTCCATAGTTTCTGTTACATCATCAAGTTGTTCTGAGGTTTTGGATATGCTAAGGAATTGGGATACATCAGGAAGATTACTTCCAAAGCAGTCTTTTGTGGTAGAAGTGATGGTTCTTCCATACTTGTAACAAGAAGTAGATTTTACATTTTTAGCTATATGAAGTTTTCACAAAAACTAAATAATGATCTGAGATATCATCGCTTGGCTGCATAATTTCAACATCATCAACATCAATTCCATGTGACAATATTAAATCTAGAGTATGATTTCGACAATGAGTAGGTCCTGAGACGTGTTGTCTAACCCCAATAGAGTTCAGAATGTCTATAAATGCTGATCCCAATGCATCTTTTTCATTATCAACATGGATATTAAAATCACCAACAATTAAAACTTTATCTGCAGCCAGCACTAACTCGGATGTAAAATCAGCAAACTCTTTAATAAAGTCTGTATGGTTGCGCGGTGGCCTGTATACAGTAGCCAGTACAAACATCACAGGGGATTTATCATTAACATTTGTTTCTCTAGATAATGTTATATTAAGCACCAATACTTCAAACGAGTTATACTTGAAGCCTGCCCTCTGAGAAATCCTGAAAACATTGTTATAAATTGAAGCAACACCTCCCCCTTTACCTTTTGGACGTGGCTAATGTTTATAACAGTAATCTTGGGGTGTAGACTCATTTAAAATAATGTAATCATCAGGTTTTAGCCAGGTTTCTGTCAAACAGAGTGCATCTAGATTATGATCAGTGATCATATTATTTACAAAAAGTGCTTTCGTAGAAAGGGACCTGATATTCAATAAGCCAAGCTTTATCATTTGTTTATTCGTATTGCATCTGTTTTTTATTTGTTGAACCTCAATTAAATTGTTGCTCTTAAATTGGTTTTGGACGTTTTTTGTATTTTCTAGCCCGGGGAACAGACACAGTCTCTATAGTGTGATATCTAGGTGAAAGAGTCTCTATGTGCTGAGAATTAACTGACTTCTGTGACTGGAGGCGGCTAGCAGACGGTCGGTTTAGCCAGTCTGCCTTCTTCCTGACCTGGGCCCCCAGTTAGTCAAGTAAAAACTCTAAGACTATGTGCCATATTTCTAGAAAGAAGAGCGGCACCACACCAGGAGGGATGAAGACCATCTCTTTTCAATAGGTCAGGTCTGCCCCAAAAGCTTGTCCAATTGTCAATGAAACGTATGTTATTCTGCGGGCACCACTTAAACATCCAGCCATTGAGTGATGACAATCTGCTATGTATCTCATCACCACGGTAAGCAGGGAGAGGACCAGAGCATATTACAGTGTCTGACATCGTTCCTGCTCATCTCCAGACTGGATCTCTTCTCCCCACTTTCCCTTATTGCAGATTCAATTATTAGATCTGTCAGCATTAATATTTTTATACTTAGATTTTTTTTGGGGGATCAAACTGTAACACGTGTCCCAACTAGACGTGACATGACGCGATAAATAGTATCTTTTCCATGTAGTTTTTGTCCTGACCACCCGCGACACCGACATGGGATTCTATTTTAGAAATGGTTTTTATTTTGTGCGACGTCGCAGCTGGAACAACATACAAAATATGACAGTGATAATCTCGTGATTATGTGCTTTATTATGTGATTATGTGCTTTATTCAATGTTAAAAGTGTCTAATGTAAGTTTGAATATTATTTTGCGTAGTAAAACAATGAAAAGCAACAATAGATATTTTACCTCAGATCTTGAAAATAAATTAGGCTAAAGTTACGTTAAAACTGTGAACTGCGAACCAACATCCATAAAAAAGATTTCACTCACTCACTCACTCAAAACTGTTCAGTCCATTCACATTTGATTCATCTATTTTCAGTGTCCACTTTTATTTACTTCACACTTGTCATGTTTTTGCTGTCACATCGTATCTACACTGGATGCGACAAAGCATTGCAAATCTTTTTAACTTTGTGTCAGCACTCATAAATAGAACGAGTCAGCAGTTTTCTGTCAGGGATTTGTCGTGCCGCGCTGCACCGCATCCAGTGTAGACAGCATCACTGATTATAATAAGTTCTACTGTATTTTGTTGCGCCGCGCCACTTGCATCTGGTGTAGACACAATGTAAGTTAATGTCACTTTCTGATGCTGCGTTTGAATTTTCATGCCACATTATTTGAAATTAGCGCGGGCCAAACATTTTTCTCTCGCTGGCCGCCTATTGAGGAACCCTGGGCTAAACTCTTCCTCTGTATATGCAGTGAGTTGGGTTGCTTAAAGTTCATCTGGCAAAACTCACTAGATTTGTAACGTAAATCATTTAAACCTATGCCAACACAGGAGAATACATCAACATATTTCTTTAATGCGATTTAGCATGTGGCCAAATATTAAAATTAAATGGATTTGAACGTTGTTGAATTTCATGAAACATTACAAGGCCGTTGGTGCCCTCTGCAGGTATCTGTTAGGCATATTATGTTGTGTATTTAACAGTGTTGTTCAATAAAACCATGTACTTGGTTTAGGTACTTTATTTGAGGCTGATTATTATTGCCTCATCGTTACTTTATATATAAATATAGTCATATTAAAGCCTGTTTTTCCACTTAGTTCTTTATGTATTACTAAAAAAATTCAGATTACTCACTTGTCAAAATAATCAGATTACTTGATTAGCAAAATAATCATTATAGACAGGGTCAATTTTCACAAAATCAGAATCCCGAAGGCATTTTGTGATTATTTATATCGTACAACATTTCTAGGGGTATTAAGGGGTGCTGAATCCAAATCTGCTGTATATGAAGCTCAAAAATGTCCCAAAATGCCTCAAAATTAAGAAATTCAAAATGGCCGCCACCGCCAGGCTGAAATCTGTTTTTCAGTGTATCTTTTTGACTAAACAAGGTACAAACATGAAATAAATGTGCTTTTGTAAGTTTTCCTACATGGCCAGTTCAATGCCATATTCAGATTTACATTTACATTTATGCAGATTTGAGAAGTCATGTGAACAAACTGCTTAGATATTGCAAAAATAGTTGTTTTTAACTATGAACTATTATTAACTAATTAATAATTAAGTTATTATTATTAATATTATTATTACTAATATTGTTGATATTATCAGGCTACATTTACTTACCTTGTATTTTGTTCTGGTAAGTGTTGTCAGGTTTCCTGCAGTTACATGCATCTATACATTCCATGCGACTCTTTCTGAATAATAGAAGATTAGAATAGATAGATTACAACCAGTACAAGTACAGGTACATTGGAATACTCTACCAGTCTATCATATTTGTACGTTCTTGTACACAATTATCAACATCAGCCAATTCTCTATACACATACCTGCAGCTGCAGCATTGGCTGAGGCATCCCTTGGTACACCCACATGAAGTGAACTCCCTGCAGGCTTTAGGCATAGGTGGCAGAGACATTAGCTGTGGCACTAATTGACCTTCCTTGTGCATCCATCCCATTTCATCCACTGGAGGAAGATCAGGATGTGGCAGGTGAGCTTGGTTCCAGATTGTCGCTTGATAGTGTGAACGCATGATATGGAACTTTACTGCATCTGAGGTTGGAGGCACTTGTGGACGACCTTTGCAAAACAACTTCACTCTTGCTTTGTTGCATGTATCAACCTCGGGCACACCATACATCTTACAGATGAATTTCTCTGTTGAATTCACAATATCTTCTGTGAGAGGGCCCTTCCCAAGACCAGTAAGATTGGTGTGATGTTGCTTGAACTGAGACACACTGTCACAGCCAGTGATGGCATGGAAGGCAAGGAGTGTGTCCACTTGATCATCAGAGAGTAACTTGCGAATGTCATGTACTGGAAAATACTTTGGATCCTTTGATGTCCCAGCTTTCATGTAGAGATGGGTACATCCAATTCTGTCATGATGTACTAGAAGTAGAAGAAGCACATCTGTGTCATTCACTGACACCACTATTGTGTCCATAGGAGCCTGGATGCAGTGCAAAATCAGTCGTGTATCAGCCTCCTCATGGTCAGCACTCAGAGAGGAGATTTCAAGTTCTGGATCTGATGACTTGACAGTAGTCACTTCAGCAAACCCACCTGATACTACAACCACTGGCTCATATTCTGGGCTGTATTCTATCAGATGTTTTGAGAGTAGTTGAGCGAGATCTGCTTTGTTCTCTTCCAATGCCATGAAGCTCGACCAGTCTGCTGGAAGTGGAACAGAGTCATTCACGATCTCTCTGCGTACTGGTCGGTGGCCTAGTAGTCTATATAAATTCTTCAAAACATTTGATTGCAACTCTTTTGAAATTAAGTACATCTAAACTCCCCCTGGATATGAGAAGCAAGCATGTGCTACAAACACTTACTGCTAATTGTACAAGTAACTTTTTGTCTGTTGAAAGATCGTTTTTCTCCACATGACATAGATGCAGCTGAATTTCTGTTCAAAAACTTTGTGAGCCATTTTGAGAGATTATATGGCAAATGTCATATCAGTTTCAATGTGCACATTCTAGAGCATGCTGCACAGTCTGTAAGACACTGGGGTCCGCTATGGTGCCAGAGTGCTTTTATTTTTGAAAATCATAATGGCAGCTTGCAAAAGCTCTTCCATGGCACAGAAGCAGTTCCTGAAAAAAAATTGTCAATACATTTTTTATTTTTCAAAGTGTTCCAAGGCTTTTGACAAGCATTTACAGCAGTAGTACTCATAGTGTGAGCAAGGACTTTGTAGACCAGATGTTACGTGGGTACAAAGTTGCCAAAAACTGCATGACTAAAACTAATGTAATCATCCTTGGTTCACCAATTACAAGACCACCAACACTCAGAGAGGCACATCTTCTTAGAGAGAATGTCATAAATGGTCACCAGTGTTCATTCTATCGAAGGGCTATAATTAATGGAAACCGATTTCACTCAAAGGCAAGCACAACACTATCGAGAAGAATCAACCATGCAGTTCTAACAGAAAATGGGGCAGTGGTACTTGTGAGATCATTGGTTGATGTGGGCCTTGACATAGGCTACAGCTTTATCGATCCAGTGAGCACTACCAAATTTACCATGATTAAAGACAGGGACTACTGTCTCTGGGATAGTCAAGGAGGGCTGTATTTTGAGTAAGGTCAAATTAATTAAATGCACTGAAATAAAAACAACTTGTGTTTACTTAAAAAATGTGCATGGAGTACATAATTTACTCTGCATTCAACCGAATAAATGGGAGGTTGATTGAATAGCTGTGTGAATGATAATGCATGTATATAATGTCATATTGTATACTATGGTACAATAATTTGTAAATATCTGTCATATATTCTTATTGTTTATTTATAAGTTATCATTTTATTTTAGTAAGTACACTATGGTTACTGTATGACTGAGGTCACACTTCTTGTGGTTTTGCATGTTTAAGTCTATTCAGTATGTAAAACGCATTTTATTGGTCTGTTGATGGCTTTGGTTGTTGATTAGACAGTCTTTTTAGTGTATTGTTTGCGAAAGTTTAAAGTGCACTGTGGATTTAATTCTTTGCATAATTGTATTGTACAACAGTAGATTATAAATTTTTGCAATATGCATTTTTATTAAACATTGACAAATAACATTTAATGTTTTTTGATATGTATATATTTTTTTTTTAATATTTACAGTTTTGTTATATATTTCCAGTTATGTAGTTATGTATAATATGTACAGTTAATGTGTGATACAATGAATCCATGTATGAAATTATTTTACATGAATATATAAATGAATGTGGGAAGAATTAAAAATTCTTTACAATGCAATATATCAAATCCACTGTGAAATAAAAGTGCAAGTAATACTAAAACTTATACTGTGATATGTGAACAACTTGTTTGTTTTAGATATTATGTCAGTGACTTTTTATTTTTATAATTGTATTAAATTTTTTGTTTGTAAATTATATAATTGCAGGTAAGTACTTTTAAACACTGTATAGTTGATATCATTATCACTTTTGATGTATTAAATTTGAAGGATTTAATACAGCTTTTAAAAAGACGCGGTCTGAATTGCTAAAAAAGAAGACAAGAAAAACGAGAAAGTATTCTTTTGCTTGTATTACAACATATTCACCTAAGTCTTACATGATAAAATCAATTTTTAAAAAACACTGTCATTTGTTGTCTTCTGATTCGGAGTTGAGCGATATTTTTAGACATCCTCCTTTGATTGTATACAAACGCGCCAGGAATTTAAAAGACAGCTTGGTACATGCTCGTTTTCAAAGCGTTAGTCCTCGTGCATCTCAGAGTTTACTTAGTCCCATACAGAAGGGCAATTATCGTTGTGGGAATTGTGCTCAGTGTAATAATACTTTTAAAACATCAACTTTTTGTCATCCTAGAACGGGCAAAAAATATAGCATCAAATCTGTGATTACTTGTGTTTCCACTCATGTAGTGTATTTGATCCGTTGTCCTTGTGGTATAGGCTATGTGGGAAAAACTTAACATCAATTGAAACAAAGAATTAGTGAACATAAGAGTTCGATAAGAACAAAAGATCTAAATTATCCAGTTGCGGTACACTTTGTAACTTTGAATCACAACGTAACCTCTTTACGTTTTTGTGGGATTGAAAAAGTAACTTTGCCACCTAGAGGTGGAGACATTGAATTACTTCTACAGAGACGCGAACTGTTTTGGATTTACACCCTTCAAACTTTATCACCTATGGGTATGAACGATGAAGCATTATTTAATGTAATGCTATAGTCATGCAATTGTTTTGAATGAGGTGTTTTTTTTTTTTCCACTATGTATTCACGATGAGTTTGAGTGACTATGGAACCTGACTGATTGTTATAACTGTTTAGAATTACAATTTGATGCTGTTTGATGACGGTGTGTTGATTATGTGTTTTTTGGATGGTTTTGTTAACCTATAGGGGGATCTTGATTGTTGTAACTATAATAACTGTTTATGATGTGGTGCTAATTATGTACTCCCAATGAGTTTAATTATTTGCAGATGGAACTCTGTTAATTGGTCATTTGTTTATCTTAAAAGAGATGAATTTGAACATTTGTATACTCCTGATGAAGGCCGTGTGACCGAAACGTTATGTGATTAAAAATTTATTTTGCAAGTTAAGATAGTGTGCGGGAGTTCCTTATATGTAAACACTGTATACTAAAATACAATATAAACAGATGGTAAGTTTCTCCTGCAGGAATAGTGGTCTGTTTAATATGAGTACTTCAGGAATGAGTAAGATGATTCCTGCACGAGGGTTAAAAAATCTAAATTTTCCTACAGGTATGTATTTAATCCTACAGGACTTCAAAATTCCTGTAGGTAGACAGGTGGTCCTGCAGGACAAATGTGTAGACAATCCTTTAGAACTCCTGAAGGAATGTCTCTGTCCTGAAGGAATTTAGTTCTGTCCTGCAGGATTCCTGCATGATCCCTGCACAGAAAGCAGCATTCCTTCAGGAATTCCTGCAGGATATTTTTGTAAGGGTTACAGTTTACGCACATTTTTTACGGCGTCTACTATCAGGGCGACGTATTTGACAAAGCTAATACCGTTTAAACGCTGTCAAAAATGGCATTTTGTATGTAAACGAGATTAATCTAAAGCATAAATCTGACCCTTTTGGCTTGCCATAGTTTCCGTACTCAGTTGACTTGCGCCTGGAGCTGAAGTGAAGTGGCACGTGTGTCTGAACCATCTCCCATTCTCAGTCGTTCTGCGACTGAATAAATGCACTTCTTGTCAAGAGAAAAAGTGACAGAAGCAGAAGTGAGTGGGGTGGCCAACCCTAGCCCCGCCCCCGCAATAATTGCGTTGAATATTTTTAATGCTTTAAACTGATTTTTTTTTTAAATACCTTTTTAAAAATGTTTAAAATACAGGCCTCTATTTCAATTTCTTTTCATAAATTCACAATTTTTAAATTATGTTTACTGTTAATTTTAGAAATATCAATATTGTATTAAAACTATATTCACTGAATGTAATAAAAACTGTTAAAAATCGAGAATCGAATCGAGAGCTTGTGAATCGAAATCGAATCAAATCGATACCCAGCCCTACTTTTCACTCTCTGTCTTCTTCTTCTGCTAAGTCTTTGCTAAAATCCAGTTGTGGTCTGTGTGAAGAGCTGGAGCTGGTGCGGGGGGTTGGGGGGTTCCAACACATAGCTCACCCAGTCTGCGGTTCGGTTAGATTTTGAGAAGATGAGTATTGAGCTAGAACGCTTCTGCAACCCGCTAAGTCTGCATCAGGCCTTGACTTTTCATTCACCAAAGATCCTAGGATCTCAGCTGATGTCTCTCTTAGCTCTTCTTTACTTTCAGCTGGGAAGAAACTCCCAATCACCATCGAGTCAGAACATCTTTGGAATTCATCACCCTTCAAGCCAGGAAGAATGTGATCGAAACTCCTACACCACCGAACCTCCATCAAGACTTTCATCCGAGACTGAATCCACACGCTCGTTCCAGGCCAAGGCAATGCAAGTATCGTACATTCAACTAAACAAAACAGAGGTTTAGTTTAAGCTATAGGCCCCGTTAGAAACGGCGCTGATGGTTTTATGCAGGTGGTTAACTGACTCTTTTCGCTTAATTTTCTGGTTTTCCTGATGGTTTCATCCAAGTCTCATTTGTCCTTTCCTGTATGAGTGATTGTATGTTTGTTTTTCTGTTAGACTAGTTTGTAGTTAATAAAACTCTTGTGCACAAATTGCACAAGTTTCTGATTCTGCCTTGCAAATTAATGTCCCTTTATGATTCCGATTTTGCTACATGCTTTAATGCATTAATAATGTATGAAAGTATTTTCTGTGGCCACGAAAATATTCTTTTGAGTTGATATGAAATTATGATTTATACACTAGACATGTTGTCTTCTAGAGGAATAAAGGAGGACATTTATATTCGTCCATTTCTTTAAAACATTTTCTGTTTTCTGGTCTTTTTGTTTTCTTATCTAAATGCACCTGTCCCACATTTGAGTCCTTACTGAAAAGAAAAAAAAAAGTTTAATATGACATTTGCTCAAAGACAAATCTAGTTTTGAGAGAAATTTAAATTAGCATGGGAGGTCGATACCAATAGTCCTGTGGGCAGTGTGCCAACATACAGTGCTGTTGTGCTACGGGTATCCTGAGTTCAGATCCGCCTCATGGACTTTTCCGGGTCCCATTCTCTTATTTAAAATTTTGTAAACATCAGTATTTACAGAAATGGACAAATCTTGAAATTACCATGTTAAATCTTTTTCAATTATATACACTTCTCTTTTTTTTCATTTCTATAAAAAATTTTTTTTAATGTTGCGGGAAGGACTTTTTGTAAGAAGATAACCATACAAATTAAACGTTTTAGATTGAAATCTTCACTACTACATGCAAATTTGTGTACAGTTTTATATGTATTACAGACTGTGATAGTTAAAATACAGTTTTTTGTTTGTTTGTTTGTTTGTTTTTTAATTTAGGAGGGTCCGAAGTGGCCGTAGTTGCAGAAACACACATTTAAATTTAAGCATGTGACCAAAAAAAAAAAAAAAAAATTGAGAGGATAATGAAAGGTTTGGGTGTGTGATTTCCCAATTTCCCGATCGTGAATGATTAAAATGTCTGATCTGCCTTTGAAGTGAGATGCACTGTTCAGAGCCGTATTATGCTACAGTGCACATGCTGTTAGTTGCAGTTCTGGTGCTCCTGTCCCAGCAGTACGAATATTCACATATCGTGTCTCATGATCGTGTTTGGCCTATCTATCTATCTATCTATCTATCTATCTATCTATCTAATATTTCGAATCTATCTATCTATCTATCATCTATCTATCTATCATCTATCTATCTATCTATCTATCCTAGCAACATGCTAGCAACATGCTAGTCAAATGCTAATAATGCTATCAACATGCTAACGACATGCTAATCATGCTATCAACATGCTAGTCGCATGCTTATCATGCTTGAAACATGCTAGCGACATGCTTATCATGCTAGAAACATGCTAATCATGCAAAAAACATACTAATCATGCTAGAAACATGTTAGCAACATGCTAGTCACATGCTAATCATGATAGAAACATGCTAACAACATGCTTATCATGCTATCAACATGCTAGCGACATGCTAATAATGCTATCAACATGCTAGCGACATGCTAATCATGCTTGAAACATGCTAACGACATGCTAATCATGCTATCAACATGCTAATCGCATGTTAAACATGCTAGCGACATGCTAGCAACATGCTAATCATGCTAGAAAAATGCTAGCAACATGCTAATCATGCTAGAAACATGCTAACAACATCCATAAAAATCCAAAAACATGCTAGCGACATGCTAATAATGCTAGAAACATGCTAGTCGCATGTTAATCAAGCTAGAAACATGCTAACAACATGTTAATCATGCTAGAAACATGTTAGCAACATGCTAGTTGCATGCTAATCATGCTAGAAACATGCTAACGACATGCTATCAACATGCTAATCATGCTAGCAACATGCTAGCAACATGCTAGTATCATGCTAATCATGCAATATGCTAATCATGCTAGCAACATGCTAGTCGCATGTTAATCATGCTAGAAACATGCTAGCGACATGCTAGCAAAATGCTAATCATGCTAGAAAAATGCTGGCAACATGCTAGTCGCATGCTAATCATGCTAGAAACATGTTAGCAACATGCTAATCATGCTAGCAACATGCTAGTCGCATGTTAATCATGCTAGAAACATGCTTGCAGAATGCTAATCATGCTAGAAACATGCTAGCGACATGCTAGAAACATGCTAATTATGCTAGCGACATGCTAGCAACATGCTAATTATGCTAGCAACATGCTAATCATACTAGAACCATGCTAGCAACATGCTAATAATGTTAGAAACATGCTAGTAACATGCTATTCATGCTAGAAACATGCTAACGACATGCTAGTCACTTGCTAATCATGCTAAGTACATGCTAGTCACTTGCTAATCATGCTAGCAACATGCTATTTTTTTAATGGATGGACACTTTTTATTTCACTTCTTTTGGACTGATGCATGCAACCCGCTGAGTGCCATCAAACAGCTTGAAAGATCAATTTCTTTCTTTCTTTATTTCTTTCTTTCTTTCTATCTATCTTCTTTTCTTTCTTTCTTTCTTTCTTTCTTTCTAATGAATCTTTTTTTTCTTTCTTTCTAACTAATTTCATTTTTCTTTCTTTTTATTTCTTTCTTTCTGTTTCTTTCTTTCTAACTAATCTATCTATCTATCATTCTTTCTTTCAAACTAATCTATCTATCATTCTTTCTTTCAAACTAATCTATCTATCATTCTTTCTAACTAATATATCTTTCTTTAAACTAATCTATCAGTCTAACTTTAAACTACTTTAAACTTTGAACTACTTTAAACTTCTAACTTCTTTAAACTTCTTCAAACTTTCTGGTCAGGCTTTCTCAAGCCAACTTAAAGTTTGTCTCAACAAACATTTTTTTTTTCTAGTTATTGTTAATCCAGAAAAACAAGACAGAAAATCACTCATTGCTTTTGAATTTTTAGTGTTCCTGTGGTTCAGTGGTAGAGCATTGTGTTTACAGCGCAAAAGGTTGTGGGTTCTAGGGAACACACGTTAGGTAAAAAAATGTTATCCTGAATGCACTGTAAGTCGCTTTGGATAAAAGTGTCTGATAAATGTAAATGTAGTAGTTTTAATAACAATCACTGATTAATTTGTACATTGAATTCTATGTGTTTTATTTTTAAAACACTGACGATACTCACACAATGACAATAATTTTATGAATTGAAAAAAGGCAAAAAAACAATATTCCAACAAAAAAACAATGATAGTTATTGTAAAAACATACTATTTATACCATTTACATACTTGTTATATTATTTTTAACATAATGTTTTATAATGTATATCGGTGTCACTGATTAAAGTGTTAGTCATTGGCCAATATTATGGATAAATAAGATGGCGGCGAGTCCACATGCAGCGGCTTCTCTGTCTCCCGTCAGAGTGGTGTTGTCGTGTTTTATGTCTTGTGATTCACAGAGGTTTTGTATGTCTTCATCACATCTACTTGTCTTTAACCGCGCATACAGTCGTGAATTTCTGGTCGATGTCAGCAGAACCACTTTTTTATAGTTAAACTCCATGCATGCTGAAGAGCTGCGGGATCTCTGCTCCGGAGGCCTTCACCATCACCGACCCCCACTACTGCATCTTGCCCACAGAGATTTATATAATTTAAATAAATAATAAACTTAAGATATCAACTAATACATGTCTAAAGTGTAAGCTCTCATGGTCAGCTCTGGGTCTTGTGCAGTGATATGATGAGCAGGTGTTCAGTGTCATCACCTTACTTTATTGAAATGCTATATTGACCTGGATTCACCTAGGTTTAAAACTGTTTTAATAAATTTAACTGAGAAAGAACAAATTATTCAGTGTCGTTAATGTTGTGAGGCTGCATAACATCTGGTCAGATGAACATTTGTGTAGTCTGTTTCCTCCAGAGGTTTCTACCTTTTATAGTTAAATATCTAACAGGATTGTCTTTGTAAACATTCTCAATAGATATTGAAAGTGTTTTTTTTTTTATTATTATTATTTTTTTTATGGTGCTTTTCAACAAAATATTAAATGTAATATGTGAGGTAAGCCATGGCTGTGTGTACATTACACAATTTTAATATATGCGTGGAGGTAAAGAGCTACACGAACTGAATCCATAAATCACCCCTTAATTATAATGATCAGGGGTGCCCAATTTTGTTCAAATTCAACACTGATCCAACAGCCCTGTCTGTAATTAACAAGTGCTCCTGAAGATCATAAATAGCTGTTTCAGTAGTGTTTGAGAAGGGTTGGAGCTAAACTTTGCAGGAAGTTGTATAGTTCTATAGACAGGTAAGTGTTGGTGTGATTAATTATTGAGTAGTCTATTTAATTTTACCTTGCTCTTAATTATTCAGTAATTTAATTACAGGCAGGGTAATTGCATTAAATACTGTATAGACTATTGAACATTTCTGTGTAAAACAATAAGTGAATTTAACATACATGCCTGAAGTTTAACATTAAAATGTGTTTTCTTGTCAGTCCAAGAAAAAAATATTTTCAACAACAATATAATAATAATTACAACAATAACATCACAACAAAAAAAAACAAAATAACTTGTAATCATAATTGCTTTCTTTGGAGAAACTTGCTCAACATCAATATATAGTTAAATATGTGTGCATTTAATCTTTAATCCAGTCAGCATGTTGAACACTTAAAAAGTATCAAGGGTCTAATATGCTCTCCACAAAATAACTTGTAAGATCAAATTTATCTCTCTTACAGAAGGACAAACAGATTTAAAAGTGCATGATGAATTACGTGGTTAAAAACTTCCTTTTTTATGTGCTTTTGTTCTCATTTGTTTCCAGTAAAGAAGATTGAAAGTCACCTTTTGTCTGGTCAATAAGAGCAATATTAATGTCCATGTAAAACACACAGTGTTATTATGTGCACATGTAAAGAAAATAAAGTGTTGGTGCCTCCTTTTAAATATAAATATAAGACAAAAATGGGACAAAGAATATGGATCCATCCAAAGTCTATCTACAAAATAATGTGATGTTTGGTTTTAAACATGCTAAGTTCTTATAGAAAGAAAGCAAATATCACAGAATATGGATTTTAAATAATCGTTATTTCTTCACGTGTTTCCCTTTAAAGGGAGACTCCACCCCAAAATGACAATTTTGTCATTAATCACTTACCCCCATGTCGTTCCAAACCTATAAAAGATCTGTTCTTCTTCAGAACACAATTTAAGATGTTTTGGATGAAAACCGGGAGGCCTGTGACTGTCCCATAGACTGCCAAGTATATAACAGTGTCAAGGTCCAGAAAAGGTATGAAAGTTGTCGTCAGAATACTCCATCTACCATCAGACATGTAATCTGGGTTATATGAAGTGACGGAAACACTTTTTGTAAGTGAAGAAAACAAAAATAACGACTTTATTCAACAATTCCTTTGTCAACAGTCTCCTCTGTTTCTCTCCATATCACCATATGCTGCATATGCTCTTCTGTATCATCTGTGCCACAAGGATGCGCTGTTTCTACATGTATTTAGCTTTGATTTGAAAGAAAACATTGCATCCTTGTGATGACGACTTTCATACCTTTTATGGACCTTGACACTATTATTTACTTGGCAGTCTATGGGACAGTCTCCAGGTTTTCATCCAAAATATCTTAAATTGTGTTCCAAAGATGAACGGAGCTTTTGCAGATTTGGAACGACATGGGGGTAAGTGATTAATGACAAAATTTTCATTTTGGGGTGGAGTTTGCCTTTAATCAAGTATAGCAGCTGGTCTGCAGCTTCCTGTCCTGACGCACATACCGGCATATTTCGGGTGATAAAGATATGTTGTATAGATGTCATTTAGAGGTAGGGAAGACATCTCATTTAACAGCTCAAACAGACGATCTACAGATGATCAAAATACGACTATAAAAAAAGAATACAATGTTTACCAGATGATACTTTCTTTAGCAGTACGTCGTCTCCGTGTCGTACGCGTGCTATCTGGGATAATATTCAAGGACAACTGCTATTTTATCTCTGTGTGTAACAGCAGTGTGCAGGGCTGCCACTAACACAGCTTTTATCACAATTGAGAACTGTTAAAGGGCAAGTATTGGTTTTTGTAAGCAGAGGAGTGTAAGGTCCACGCACACGGTCCTAGGAAGGTATCTGGTGCTGGCTGAAGGTTTCCTGCGTGTTCGGTCTTTACAGCGCGTGGAGTTATTCAATTTAGGTTAAACTTAAATCTGACTCCATTTAATGATCTAAACTGACTCCATTTTGGTATCTAATCTGACTCCATTTTATTATGACCTCGAATTTAGGTTGAAAAATCGGTTATTTGTCTGTCTCTTATTATTATTCTCACATTTGATTATTCTATTTATTCTTTAATATTATTGTACTCGTTCATTCAGGTGCTCATGTCTCTAAAAAGGATACAACATAATCTACTAGAATCAATAATTACAGAGTAAAACAGAATAAAATCAAATGTAACAATTTATTATCAGTCAGGTAAATATGTATTCTTCCAATTACATACCCAATTCAAAGATATCAAATCAATACAAGGCATCAAATTCTCAAAGATGAATCTAAGAGTTAAAGATACATACCTGACTTCTAATGAAATACATAGTATGAAGTGAAGAGACACACACCACACTACGGGCTTTCTGGTTACAGAATCGCGCCGATCCTTTTGCTGCAATCCTTTAAATACCTCAGACCAAGACAAACATCCCCCGAGATGAAGACAGAAACTAACAATTGGAATTTGATTAACTCAGGTCCCAGACCAGTGTAGTTTACACCTCAAAGGAAACAGAAGGTAATTTACATTGAAGACCCTGGAAAAGGGCACTCCCATTACAGTAATCAAAATATCTCTTGACTTAGGATCTGTATTATATTTTAGTCTGCTTTTGTAAGGTCGAGACCATTGTACCAGGCACACTGAGACATTTCAAATGATACCAAACATATATAGTCACTTGTTGTATACAATTAACATTGCATAGATTTAGAGTGAGTTTCAGGTCAGGGAGAAAGGATAGGGATCATAGTGTGAGGAGGGAGTGTGATGGTGAGGTGTGAACTGCTAGGCGTGGTGCTTCTCCGATGGCACTGTTACTTATGCAGGAGGGTGTTCAAGAGAGTGTTCAAATGTTAATTATCAGGAAAGTCCTTTGTTCTCTTAGTGAGAAGTCGTCCCTCAGTCCAGACGATCCGACTCCACCCTTACAGGAGAACTCCAGAACACAATCTTTTTTGAAGAACTAGTTTTGTGGTAGTCTAATACCCTATTTCGCCAGCAACTATCACTCTGCAGCTCTTATCTGGTCACCCTCTGAAGCTAAGCAGCATTGAGCCTGGTCTGTACCTGGATGGGAGACCTCCTGGGAAAAACTAGTTTGCTTCTGGAAGAGGTGCTGGTAAGGCCAGCAAGGGGTGCTCATCCTGTGGACTGAGTGGGACATAGCACCCCAGTATAGAGACGGGAACACTATACTGTCAGAAAGCACCATCCTTTGGAAGAGATGTTAAGCCGAGGTCCTGACTCTCTGTGGTCATTAAAAATCCCAGGATGTCTTTCAAAAAGAGTGTGACCCTTGACATTCTGGCCAAATTTGCTTATTGGTCTCTGTTCATCGCCATATATTTACTGGTTGACTTCTCCACCAATAAAATGGTGTGTGTGGTGGATGTTCCAGTGTACTGTGGCCGCAATCGCATCATCCAGGTTGATGCTGCACACTGGTGGTGTTTGAGGAGACCCCCCATCCACAATGTAAAGCCTTTTGAGTACTTAGAAAAACACTATATAAATGTAAAGAATTATTATTTTTATTATTATTATGGATATGTAATATAGATATCGCATTACACAGCTTACAAATGTATTACAAATGCAAGCTATAAACTACTTAAAGCTTCCAACAATTCTTTCAGTCTTGCTAAAAAAAAAAAAAAAAAAAAAAAAAAAAAAATCTGAAAGGTTTGTGTTACAATAGTTTGCAAATAATACTATTCAAACACTGAAAACACTGAAGAGGGACTTCAGGAGCCTGATCGAGACGGTCTGCAGCACATTGCCCGCAACGACAATCATTGTGTCAGGACCCCTTCCCACGTATCAACGAGGGCATGAAAAGTTCAGTAGACCTTTTGCTTTAAATTAATGGTTAGAATCAAAATTCAAGATTTTTATTTGTCACATACATGGTTATATGGAGACCATATGACCAGCAGTGAAATGTAAGTCAGGTCCACTCATGGACAGTGCAATTAGTAAAGAATACAAACACAAGAAAATTAAATATAAATATGGTATGGAAAAAGTCAGATTTAAAAAAAAGAATAAAATAAAATGCTTATAAAATAAATTGTGCAGGACAGTAGGCTATACTGTAGACTTAATAAATTTTAAGATGAGCTGGAATGTACAAGATTAGAATGTGCAAACAGGTTTTACAGGGTATTTACATAGCAGCAATAGAGGTAGTAAAAACAAGTAAATAAATAAAAATAAAAAACTTGTACAAAATGCTGTGTGCTAGTGACAATGTCAGCATATTAAGTATCCTACTGATAATTAAGTGAAGTTATGTAGAAGTTAAGAGACTGAGTTTAGGAGCCTGGTGGCCTGGGGAAGATGCTCCTCCTAAGTCTCTCAGTTTTTGCCATCAGGCTACAGAAGCGCTTACCAAATGGCAGTAAAATGAAAAGCCATTTACCAGGGTGGTTAGAGTCCTTTATGATTTTAACAGCTTTGCTTTTGCAGTGTTTGAGGTAAATGTCCTGCAGAGAGGGGAAAGCAGACCCTGAGATGCGCTCAGCTAAGCATACAACTCTCTGCAGGGCTTTGCAGTCTTGACTGGAGCTGTTCCTATACCACACTGAGATACACTGAGTCAATACACTTTCAGTAGCCCCCTGAATAGAAAGTTTTCAGGATCTAACCCTGAATTTCCTCAGCTGTCGCAGATGGTACAGTCTTTGCCTGGCTTTATTAACCTAAGTTTGGATGTGTGAAGTCCAAGTCAGGTCCTCTGAGATGTTTACACCAAGGTACTTGAAGCTGCTCACCCTCTCCACAGGGGTCCCACTGATCATTAAGAGGAGTATAGGGCTGCTGCTGTCTCTTCATGAAGTCCACAATCAGCTCTTCAGCTTTACTCACATTCATAGAGAGACAATTGTCCTGGCACCATGATGTGAGTTTCTCTACCTCATCCAAGTATTCGGCTTCATTATTTTTGGAAATGAGGCCCAGAACCACAGTATCATCAGCAAATTTGATAATAGATGTGGAGCTGTGGGAAGAGACACAGTCATGTGTGTAGAGAGTAGAGCAGAGGACTCAGGACACAGCCCTGTGGGGCTCCTACGTTCAGGGTGATGGAGTTGGAGGTGAACTGGCCTACTTTCACCACTTGAGGCCTACCAGTGAGGAAATCAAAAATCCAGTTGCAGAGTGAAGAATACGGGCCGAGGTCCATGAGTTTGGAAGCTAGCATTATGGGGAATATATAGTTCCCATCTGAGCTATAGTCGATGAAAAGCAGCCTTACATAGTTCCCATTGCTGCTTGCAATTGCATTCCTTCTTAGAGAAAAATGGTATCTGTGAGGATTTCCAGTCAGGATTTAGACCGTATCAGAGTACTGAGACCGCTCTCCTTAGAGTTACAAATGACCTGCTCTTATCATCTCAAGTCTCAAGTCTGCTTTATTGTCAGTTCTTCCACATGTACAGTACATACATACAGAGAATCGAAATTGCGTTACTCTCAGACCCCCGGTGCATACAGATAACACTAACAGTAGAGCCTAAAAATCTAGATCAATATAAAATATAAGATATACAGTACAGACCAAAAGTTTGGAAACATTACTATTTTTAATGTTTTTGAAAGAAGTTTCTTCTGCTCATCTAGCCTGCATTTATTTGATCAAAAATACAGAAAAAATTATTATATTATTACAATTTAAAATAATTGTTTTTTAAATTTATTATACTTTAAATTATCATTTATTTCTGTAATGCAAAGCTGAATTTTTAGGATCATTATCACATGATCCTTTAGAAATCATTCTAATATGATGTTTCATTATCAAAGTTGGAAACAGTTCTGCTGCTTAATTTTTTTTCAGAACATGTGATACTTGAAGCTATGTTTTTAAAATATAAATATTTTGTAATAACAATATACACTACTGGTCAGTAATTTGGGGTCAGTAATTTTTTTTTATTTCTTTTTTTTTAAATAAAATCAATACTTTTATTCAGCAAGGATGTGTTAATATATTTTATTCATCAAATATATTAGACAGCAGAACTGTTTCCAACACTCATAATAAATCAGAATATTAGAATGATTTCTAAATGATCATGTGATAGACTGGATGTTACATGTGACACAGAAGGCTGGAGTAATGATGCTGAAAATTCAGCTTTGCATCACAGGAATAAATTATTTTTTTAAAGTATATTCAAATAGAAAACTGTTATTTTAAGTTGCAATAAAATTTTACAATATTACTGTTTTTTGTGTATTTTTGATCAAATAAATGCAGGCTTGATGAGCAGAAGAAACTTCTTTCAAAAACATTAAAAATAGTAATGTTTCCAAACTTTTGGTCTGTACTGTAACTATACAATAAGGGAATGTAAAAAAGACATAATAAAGAATAAAAATAAAGTTAAATAAAGCAGCGTAAGGCACATGGCAGATAGAGTGCAAACCAGTGAACAAACAGTGCAGATAAAAAGATTTTTAGTGCAGAAAAAAAAGTTCGGGAGCGAGTTCAGCTTCCTGACAGCCTGATGGATGAAGCTGTCCTTCTTCAGTCTGCTGGTCCTGGCCTAGAGACTCTGCAGTCTCCTCCCTGATGGCAGCAGACTGAAGAAGCTGTGTGACGGGTGAGTAGGATCACTTGCGATGCAGAGGGCTTTGCGAGTGAGACGGGTTCCGTAAATTTCCTGGAGGGAGGGGAGAGAGACACCAATGATCTTCTCAGCTGCTCTCACTATGCGTTGTAGAGTCTTCCGGCAAGACGCGTTGCAGGCACCATACCACACAGTGATGGAGCTAGTCAGAATGCTCTCGATTGTGCCTCTGTAGAAGGTTTACATGATGGGGGGTGGGGCTCTGGCTCTCCTCAGTTTGCGGAGGAAGTAGAGACGCTGTTGTGATTTCTTGGCCAGTGCTGTGGTGTTGTCGGTCCAGGAGAGGTCCTCTGTGACGTGCACAACCAGGAAATTGGTGCTGCTCACTCTCTCCACAGTCGCACCATTGATGGTCAGAGGAACATGCTGAGTGTACGCTCTCCTAAAGTCAACAACAATCTCCTTCTTCTTCTCCACTTTCAGAGAGAGATTGTTGTCACTGCACCACCCGGCCAGACAGCTCACCTCGCTCCTGTAGTTTGTCTCATCTCTTTGTTGACCCACCACAGTCGTGTCATCCGCAAACTTAATGAAGAGGTTGGAGTTGAGTGACTGTGTGCAGTCGTGGGTCAGCAGAGTGAAGAGGAGGGGGCTCAGCACACATCCTTGGGGGGCCCCAGTGTTCAGTGTGATGGTGCTGGATGTGTTGCTGCCGACCCATACTGCCTGAGGTCTTCCAGTCAGAAAGTCCAACAGCCAGTTGCACTGTGAAGTGTTGAGCCCCAGCTCGATCAGTTTGTGAATGAGCTGTTGAGGGATGATTGTGTTGAATTCTGAACTGAAGCCTATGAACAGCATTCTGACGTATGAGTCTTTTTTCCTCTAGATGTGTGAGTGCTGAGTGGAGGGTAGTTGAGATGGCATCATCGGTCAACCGGTTGGACCGATATGCAAACTGGAATGGGTCCAGGGAGGTGGGGAGGGCAGTCTTGATGTGGTGCATGACTAGCCGTTCAAAGCACTTCATGAGGATGGGAGTTAGTGCAACAGGACGGTAGTCATTGAAGCAGGATGGAGATGGCTTCTTTGGGACTGGAATGATGTTGGTAGTTTTGAAACATGTGGGAACAATAGCCTGACTAAGTGAGATGTTGAAAATGTCTGTGAAGACATCAGTGAGTTCTGCTGCACAGTCTCTCAGTACACGCCCAGGAATGTTGTCAGGACCCGGAGCTTTGCGTGCATTAATCCTGCTGAAGGATCTCTTCACGCTGTCCGGGGTCAGCGTCATCACCTGGTCACCGGGAGGAGGTGGAGTCTACTGTGCATTGGAGCTGTTTTGTGCCTAAACTTCATATAGCTAAAACTGTTAATTCTACTTCTTCTTACAAGTATGGTAGAACCATCACTTCTACCACAAAAAAACTGATTTGTAAGTAATCTTCCTGATGTATCCCAATTCCATAGCATATCCTAAACCTCAGAACAACTTGATTATGTAACAGAAACTATGGACTCTCTCTTTTCTAGCATTTTAAATACAGTTGCTCCTTTACGCTTAAGGAAGGTTAAGGAAAAGAGTCTGACACCGTGGTATAATGAGCACACTCGCACCCTAAAGAAAGCAGCCCGGAAAATGGAGCGCAGCTGGAGGAAAACAAAACTAGAGGTATTTCGTATTGCTTGGAGGGAAAGTAACCTATCCTGCAGAAAAGCATTAAAAACTGCCAGATCTGATTACTTTTCGTCTCTTTTTAGAAGAAAACAAACATAATCCCAGATATTTATTCAATACAGTGGCTAAATTAATGAAAAATAAAGCATCGACAAGTGTTGACATTTCCCAACATCACAGCAGTAATGACTTTATGAACTACTTTACTTCTAAGATCGATACTATCAGAAATAAAATTGTAACCATGCAGCCGTCAGCTACAGTATCACATCAGACAGTGCACTATAGATCCCCTGAGGAACAGTTCCACTCATTCTCTACTATAGGAGAGGAAGAATTGTATAAACTTGTTAAATCATCTAAACCAACAACATGTATGTTAGACCCTATTCCATCTAAGCTCCTAAAAGAGGTGCTTCCAGAAGTCATAGATTCTGACTATTATTAATTCCTCATTGTTGTTAGGATATGTCCCCAAAACCTTCAAACTGGCTGTTAAGCCTCTCATCAAAAAACCACAACTTGACCCCAAAGAACTAGTTAATTATAGACCAATCTCGAATCTCCCCTTTCTGTCCAAGATAATAGAAAAGGTAGTATCCTCACAATTATATTCATTCTTAGAGAAAAATGGCATCTGTGAGGATTTCCAGTCAGGATTTAGACCGTATCATAGTACTGAGACTGCTCTCCTTAGAGTTACAAATGACCTGCTCTTATCATCTGATCGTGGTTGTATCTCTCTATTAGTGCTATTAGATCTTAGTGCTGCGTTCAACACTGTTGACTGTTGGTTTAAATCGTACTTATATGACCGCCATCAATTCGTAGCAGTGAATGGAGAGGTATCATATCGTTCACAAGTGCAGTATGGAGTACTGCAAGGCTCAGTAGTAGGGCCGTTACTCTTCACGCTTTACATGTTACCCTTGGGAGATATCATCAGGAAACACGGTGTTAGCTTTCACTGTTATGCTGATAAAACTCAGATCTATATTTCTTCACGGCCCGGCGAAACATACCAATTTGAAAAACTAATGGAATGCATAGTCGATATAAAAAACACAATGACAAGTAATTTCTTACTGCTAAATTCTGAAAAAACATAGGTGTTAATTATAGGGCCTAAAAGCTCTGCATGTAATGACCTAGAACGCTGTCTAAGCCAGTGCTTCCCAAACCTGTCCTGGAGGCCCCCCTGCCCTGCACCTTTTTTATGTCTCTCTTATCTAACACACCTGATTCCACTCATCAGCTTGTTAGTAGAGACTGCAAGAGCTAAATTAGGTGTGTCTGACTAGGGAGACATACAAAATGTGCAGGGCAGGGGGTCCTCCAGGACAGGTTTGGGAAGCACTGGTCTAAGCCTTGATGGCTTCTCTGTCAATTCTTCGTCATCAGTTAGGAACCTAGGTGTGCTATTTGATAGCCACGTTTCTAGCATTTGTAAAACTGCATTTTTCCATCTCAAAAATATATCTAAGTTACGGCCTATGCTCTCAATGTCAAATGCAGAAATGTTAATCCATGCATTTATGACCTCAAGGTTAGACTATTGTAATGCTCTATTGGGTGGTTGTTCTGCATACTTAGTAAACAAACTCCAGTTAGTCCAAAATGCAGCAGCTAGAGTTCTTACTAAAACCAGGAAGTATGATCATATTAGCCCGGTCCTGTCAACACTGCACTGGCTCCCTATCAAACATCGTATAGATTTTAAAATCTTGCTTATTACTTATAAAGCCCTGAATGGTTTAGCACCTCAGTATTTGAACGAGCTCTTGTTACATTATAGTCCTCCACGTCCGCTCCGTTCTCAAAAATCTGGCAATTTGATAATACCTAGAATATCAAAGTCAACTGCGGGCGGCAGATCCTTCTCCTATTTAGCGCCCAAACTCTGGAATAACCTACCTAACATTGTTCGGGAGGCAGACACACTCTTGCAGTTTAAATCTAGATTAAAGACCCATCTCTTTAACCTGGCTTACACATAACATACTAATACACTTCTTATATCCAAATCCGTTAAAGGATTTTTAGGCTGCATTAATTAGGTAAACCCGGAACCGGGAACACTTCCCATAACACCGATGTACTTGCTACATCGTTAGAAGAATGGCATCTATGCTCATATTAGTCTGTTTCTCTCTTACCGTCTTACCGGCTGATCGTCACCGTAGCCACCAGATCCAGTCTGTATCCAAGTCAGAGGGTCACTGCAGTCACCCGGATCCAGTATGTATCCAGCCCAGATGGTGGATCAGCACCTAGAAAGGACCTCTGTAGCCGTGAAAGACAGCAGAGACCAGGACTAGAGCCCCAGAGATAGATCCCCTGTAAAGACCTTGTATCAGACGACCACCGGGACAAGACCATAGGAAACAGATGATTCTTCTGCACAATCTGATTTTGCTGCAGCCTGGAATTGAACTGCTGGTTTCGTCTGGTCAGAGGAGAACTGGCCCCCTGACTGAGCCTGGTTTCTCCCAAGGTTTTTTCTCCATTCTGTCACTATTGGAGTTTTGGTTCCTTGCCGCTGTCGCCTCTGGCTTGCTTAGTTGGGGACACTTCATTTACAGCGATATTGTTGACTTGATTGCAAATTATTGCACAGATACTATTTAAACTGAACTGAGCTGCATGATGACATCACTGAATTCAATAATGAAATGCCTTTAACTGTCATTTTGCATTATTGACACACTGTTTTCCTAATTAATGTTGTTCAGGTGCTTTGACACAATCTTTTTTGTTTGAAGCGTTATATAAATAATGATGACTTGACCCAAATCAGTTATTGTAAATGAAATGATCACAGATAATAGATTTGATGTACTCTGCTTGACTGAAACCTGGCTAAAACCAAATGATTATATTGGTCTAAATGAGTCTGCTCCACCAAGCTATTGTTATAAGCACGAGCCCCGTCAGACTTGTCATGGCGGCAGTGTTGCAACAATATATAGTGATATTGTCAATGTTACTCAGAAAACAGGATACAGGTTTAACTCATTCAAATTACTTCTGCTTAATGTTACACTGTCAGATATGCAAAATGAATCTATTGTATCTCTTTCTCTGGCTACTGTGTGTAGACCACCAGGGCCGTATACAGATTTCCTAAAAGAATTTGCAGATTTCCTCTCAGACATATTGGTAATAATTTCTATTCAATGATTTAACCACAAACAACCTATATTTTATGTTTCTAAACCAAACATGGCTAGAAGACAGCTGCAGTGCAACAGTCCTAAATGAAAAAGCCCCTCCTAATTTTACTTTCATGAGTGTCTGCAGGACTGTTAGGAGAGGTGGAGGTGGGGGTGTAGCTTCTCTATTTAAAGTTGTCTATCTGTACAAGCAAGTATCATTTGGGCAGTACTTGTCTTTTGAATATCTAGGGATTGTGCTGAAAGGTGCTCCATGCATTCTGTTTATTATTATTTACAGGCCTCCTAAATACTCTCCAGCCTTTGAAGACTTCACTGAATTATCAATGATTTTGCTATTATTCTGCAATGTTTTGCTATTGCAGGGGATTTTAATATTCACATAGATAATGCAGAAATCAAAACTTCAAAAGAAATTATAACTGTTTTAAACACTTTTGAACTGATTCAGCATGTGCATAGACCCACACACAATCATGGACATACTCTAGATTTACTCATCAGTAGGGGTCTAAACATTTCATCCATTGTTATTAAGGATTGTTATTAATCTCTGCTACCACTGAATCTAGATCTGTTTCTGTCAGAAAGAGATGCATTAACGAGAACACTAGTGTGCTATTTATGGAGGCTATATCTTTAACACCAAGCATTTCTGCAGACTCTGTTGATCTTCTCATTGATTCCCTTAACTCAAAAGTTAAGAATGTTATTGATTATATTGCTCCTGTGAAAGTCAGCAAGAAGACTGGCAGACAAATCACCTTGGAGAAAATAAACAGCAGTACAGAGTATTAAAAGACAATGCAGAAAAGCTGAGCAGATGTGGCGGAAGACGAAACTTGAAATTATCTATACCATCTATAAAGACAGCCGTCATGCTTTCATTGTGGAACTAGCCACAGCTAGACAGACTTCTCAAACCTTATAAACAGTAACTTAAACACTCACACTCTTTCTGCTACTGTTGAGAGACTAACATTTTGAGCAATTATAGACCAATATCAAATCTTCCTTTTATAGGCAAGATTATTGAAAAAAAAAAAGTTTTTTTATTCAGCTGAACAAATACTTAAACTCAGATACCTGGACAATTTTCAATCTGGTTTCCAGTCACATGACAGCACAGAGACAGCGCTCAAAGATAATAAATGATATCCGCTTAAATTCTGATCAGTGCTGGTACTATTAGATCTCAGTGCCATGATGGAATGACAGCCCTGGAGACTTGTCAATACATAGAAAAGATAGTATCGATTGTACCTCACCAATTCGAGCCGGAGTCTGATGATGAAATGGTTGAACTGGCTGATCGACAAGAGGCTGATTTGCAAGCACGACCGGAGCAGGACATTTCTCAGTGGTAAATGTCAAGTGTTGACAAGTTTGTGGTAATTATGAGATGTGATAAAATTTACTCACAGTGTAGGATACAGCGTCTTCTCGAAATGATGTTAACCACACAGAAATGTTACTGTGTTTGTGGGCAGGCAAGTTGGCGGTGTAGAACTTGGGCGGACATTATGCAAATGTGTTACTTTGTGACATAGAGTCGTAACAGAATAAGATTCGAATTCCTGATGACTTGTTTAGGCGATTGTGAGCCAACTCTTTGATAGACAATAACTTTATTTATACGTGCACTGTCAGCTTCACAACTTTGCAGATAGTTTATGTTCACATACAGCTACATGACACACTGCATGAAAGGTACTATTCGAAAAGGCATAATGGAGCACTTTACCAGAGCAATCAAAAAGCCTTGTCATTTGACAGCGAAACTCCTCAAAATCCGTGCAGCACAAACAGCAGTCCCCCACTCACGAGCCTTTCCTGTCAGCAGAGTAATGACGTAAGCAACCTTTAACCAGTAGCATATCGGCGTGGTTGCAGCGCAAACACCAGCAAATCTTGAGAAAATTGCCCGACATGAATTTGGATTGCCAACATACAAGGGTGGGTTGTTGACGTGCGGCTCGGGCTCAAAGTCACGGTGAGAGAAAAAGACAGGGAAACCACTGAAGCAGAAGACAACAGAACGTCTTGTTGGAGTTTGCGGAAGTGGCCACTTAATTCAGCCATTTGGGCAGTGAGCGGTGGATGAGAGCTGGCTGATTAGGTGGCCGAGGAGAGCTACTTGATGAGCGATGGCCGATCGAACAAACTCCTCATCTGCTGGATTCATTTTGGTCAGTCTGTACTGTCAGAAACGAGTCCGGTATCCAACAGCAGGTGAAACAAAAAATTCTAAGTTTATTGAAAACTGTGACAACAGAAAATGCTCCGTCAATAAAACCGCCAGCAAACATTCAGCTTGATTAACATGGAGGTCAGACCGGCTTCTGCCGAGGCAGAAACAACAAACAACAAGCCTACTCTATTGCTCAAAACTTGTGTTTGAATCATCATTGGCAAATTTAAAAAAAAAAAAAAAAAAAAAAAAAACTTACAGGCTGTGAGTCAGGAGCACCAGACTGTCCTTGCAAAATTTGAACTGCCCAACTTAATAGAAACAGCCGTTGTGCCACACACGCATTGCAGGCTACTGGTTCAGGAAACAGTCCTCATCCTCCATAAAATGCGCAGCACACATCTGAATATTTGGGTTGGACTGTTCTGGAACAGAGTTCAAATACAACTTAACCACTGATTTCTAGTCGTGTCCTCTTTTGGAAGGCCAAACAAAGTAGTTTTGCTTTCACAATGAAACACACAGCGGCTCCACAACATGGCAGCGGCAGCAACAGAGAGAATAAAAGTTATGCCTTCTTTCTTTGCGTGAACATTTGGTTGGCGTTATGCAAATCTTCCCACATAGTGACGTAAAGATGTGGGGGCGTGTTAGAATGAGCCATTTTAGGGGGGTTGTGGTTGACTCTTAACTTTTATAAAGAATATCTCTTTGGATTTGAGACTTTAGTCTTTGCAACTTTACCGATCTTCTTTATGCACCAAGTGCTTGTAACACTCCAAAGAGAAAGGAAAAATGGAAATCGCATCATATGACCCCTTTAATTTGGTTAGTTGCACTAACATAGTGTTACTGTTCACAGAAGCACTAAAGCTTATTGTGCTTAGAAGCGCTAACATAACTTCATGTGTATAAAACTCCCAAGACAATAAAAACTCCCGAGACATTAAAAACACGGGTGGTGACGTCTCCGTTCCCTCCTTCAGGGAATGAGGGTTACATACGTAACCGAGACGTTCCCTTTCAGTCTGTCTCTCTTGACGTCATGTCGGTGATGACCGACGAATTGGGATTTCTACCAACACGCCACAGGTGCTGCTCCCTCCAGTTCCCTGTGTAGGCCTCCTGATCCTTCCTATAAGGCAAATACTGGCAAAGTGTGCCCTTCCATTGGAAGAGGACACACTGCAGAGTCAGCTTTAAGTGACATTTACTCACTTGGAGTAACCCTGAGGGGTTCTACTGCACATGGAAGTCTCTGAGATGGCTCATGGCTGCATCATTTAGAAAGGGCAGAATGTGGTCTGCCAGGGGAAACACGGCCTTAGTAGGTGTACCATGGAAATACACAAATGGGATCCCAACCAGGTCACTCATATGGGCACTAGCCTCACACCAGATTTCAGGATTTCATTGGCTGAAAGGCCTGGCGCTGGACGCTCTGCCACGTCTGGGTAATAGTGGACGTAGAAGTTAAAATTTCAATTACAAAATTAACACATTAGAATGGAGAACACTTCCTGTGTTATGAACTGTCATATCTGCACTCATGACCGGAGCAGAAAGCTGATATAATAAATAAAGTACAATTGATTGCTTTTCAGCTTGGAAACAACATGATGATAGTGAATGTGAAATGAAAATAACAACTTGACCAAATTTGCCTTTGTCACTTGTATTAATTACAGATTCATAATAAAACCTGTTTGGAAATGCTATGGGATAGCTTGTTGCAGCACTCTCTGTGTTCATAAAGCAATGCTCCTTTGATTTATTGTTCAGCAACACTTTGTGAGAAATTGTGTATTTTTTCCATCTAAGTACAGTAAAACTTTTTTTGTATCAGAATGCAATTAATTTCAGAGCTGCATTACAGAGGGTATTAGGCTATGGTTATTTCCCTTAATGCTTTAACATTAAGAAATTAGGGCAATATTATGATATAATTATCAACTGCTGAGAGCTATATTGGTTCTATGTGTGGTACGATAGAAGACGGTCTTAGTGTGTATGTGATCGTGTTCTGGCCACATTCAGGCTAGAGATCTTCACGGGTTCAAAAATTCATGCCCGAACCCGAAAGAGACCCGTAATGTACTACACCAAACCGACCCGGACCCGTCTATTATTTCAAAAGCTGTACCCGGACCTGTGTAGATCCGAGAAATGCCTACCCGGACCCGACCTGGACCCTTCTATTATTTGAAAGCTGGGCCCATACCCGCCAGGAAGACACAGACCCGACTGTCACATATTCCACCTTAAATTGCTATTACAAGTCAATAAACCTGTTGCGAAAAATACAACTTTTTGTCTTACCTAATTTAAGGAGCCATAGCAGGGTTTTTCCTGGGTCAAAATTGGTCTTCGGTGCTGGCTGACCGACATGGTCATCCACACACAGCAAAGAGTACCCTAGTACCCATGATCCGCAAGCCCAATATTGACAATAAATGTTACATTTAAAATAAATACAATAAGAAACATAATTACAATAAGAAACAATTTGTGATTTTTTTTTTCTAATCCTATTTATTCATGAAAAAACGATCACTGTCAGACTAGATGGTAAAAGAAAGCGATTACAACTTATTTTACATGTAAACATCATCGATACCAAAGTATATTTGAAGTGTCAAAGGTATCACAATTTATCTATTTACAAATTATGCAATTATCAGACACAGATATTACCTGTCACTCTCACTGTCATCCTTTCTTGCCCTCTTTGCAAAAAAAGCTGTGATTTTTCCACAACTGGCTTTCATAGTTTTAAAAGATAAAATCCTTTTTTGATAGACCTGATAATTATTTTAGTATAATCATATCAATTAAAAAGTAGCATTAAAAACATAGCATTAAAAGGTGTAATAGTCAAATTTTTTACCATATAAAATTAGCAGCTAGCTAGCAACAGCTTGCTTTGTGCTTTGATCTAGTTTCATCTCACTCCAGTCTAACTTTAAATGATTTTATAGGTAAATTACTACACATTGTCATAGGCCTACACATACTGTGGATTATTAAGGCTAAATTTTACTAAACACTCTTGCTAAATGGGGTAAGCACACTTACGTTTCTCATTTCAGATGTGTATGTTCTTCTAAGAAGTAATGATTTGTTAATACACCGATTCAGACACTGACGGGCAGACCGATTGCTTTAACCATTCATTATAATGAATCGACTCAAAGGAGTCATTAGGTCGCGAATCGGACTTTAGCGGACGTGTTGTGTGGGAATCCTGGCTGTTAGGACATCGCGAAAGATTTGCCAACACACACAAAAACACTTCAACACTTCATTTTTTTTTTTTTGCGTTTATTTAAAGTTATGTCAGCTGCATGTGCTGAATGCTTGTCACAAGTTGTAAGAGAAGATAAGGCAATATAGCCTATATATATTTTTTTTTGACTGCAATTCACACCCAGCGGTAATTCAGCAAAAATATTCTCCGAGTGCACCACGTGAAACATGGATTCGGTCTTCCGACCTTTAGGATCAGTTGATTTTGATGCGTGGGAGAGAGCAAAGACAGAACTGAAGACAGAGGGCCCTATCATACACCCCGCGCAATGCGACGCAAGGCGCAGCGCAAGTGTTTGCTAGTTTCAGTCCGGCGCCGTTCGCATTTTCCCATCCAGTGCCACGTCGTTTAATTTGCAAATACATTTGCGCCCATTTGTGCGCCCATGGGCGTGCTGGTCTAAAAAAGAGGTGTGTTCAGGCGCATTGCTTTTTTTAAGGAGCTGAAAATAGACTGCGCCATAGACCAACTCAAACCTGGTCTGGCGCTATGTTTTTTCTGTTATTTAAAGAGCGTGTTGGTGCACGCTGCTTATTAAACAGAGGGACGCACAGCAGCACACAAACATGCCAAATATTAAAAATTAAAGGATTGTGATGCATAATAATTTTTTGTAGGCTATTAAATATAAAAATGCCTACATGTCATAATGGATAGTCATCGCATGTATCAGAATTAGGCTATCTATTTGCTCGCACACGAGCAGCCGTTTCATCCCGGAGACGCGTTCTGTCTTTGCGCTTTCCAAATTCCGCCGTGTAAATACCAAATCCGTCATGGCACGAGCGCAACTGGCTCTGCGTTGGAAGATGAGACTCTGATTAGTTTATTGCACATTACGCCCAAAAAACACCCATTACTCATTAAGAGAATAGCAACCCGTTTAGACCATGCGCGCCAACCGTTTTTCCCTGCTCGTTTTCCGTCGTTAAAATAGCAAAAGTGGATTTGGACACGCCCTGAGTGCACCTGCGCCGTGGGCTTTACACTCTGCGTTTAGATCAGAATAGGGGCCAGAGAGTGCCCGCGCGGGGGAGGGGCGCTGTGCTCGTTCTCTCTGTCACTCCGTCTGTAGCCTGCTTCACTCACAAAACCCAATTACAGATCAAATAAGGCTTTGGTTTTCAATGTAGGAAAAACCCTGCATTCTGCAGTTTATTTAGTAAGTGTAAAAACCCATCATAGTCTCACCTCTTCCTTGTACCTGACTGCCTGTAATGCATTACAATCCCCCGACAAGAAAGTTATCCATGTTATTCCTCTTGTTATTCCAAGTCCAAGCTTAATCCACTCATTATTTCAGCTTCAAAAGTCCACTTGATGTTACGGTGACGGATGACAAATGCAGCTGTGCACATGTACATTCTGACTTGAGTTAATTCGCATAACAACTTCGGAGAGAGAGAGCTCGCCCTCCAATGCAGCGATCAACATCTGGTCTCTACGGGGTGAACCGAAAGACATGGCCGGCTCCCTCAACACTGTAGAGGGGCCAATGTGTCCCTCCGGCTGCTCTCTTACAGAGAAAGAAGGTTTTCAGCATATGTGTGCTTGCATTCTCTTCATTTGGTTAGTTGCACTAACATAGTGTTACTGTTCACAGAAGCACTAAAGTAAGCTTCTTGTGATTAGAAGCTCTAACATAGCTTCACGAGTATAAAAGTCCTACCACATTTGTCTTTCTGCATGGCAAATAACATTTCCCTTCATATGTTAGAAACATCTTTCATGCATATGTTAGAAACATCTTTCATGATTTAGTCTTAACATTGCATAAACCAACATTATCTTACAGAGAAAGGTTTTCAGCATATGTGGGCTTGCATTTGCTTAGTTGCACAACATAGTGTTACTGTTCTCAGAAGCACTAAACTAAGCTTCTTGTGCTTAGAAACTCTAATATAACTTAATTGAGCATAAAATTCCTAACACATTAAAATCTTTCCTTCTGCATTGCAAATAACATTTCATATGTTAGAAACATCTTTCATGTGGGCAAGCTTTAGTCTTACCATTGCATAAATCAACTTTCTCTTACAGAGAAAAGTTTTCAGCATTTATGGGCTTGCATTCTCTTCATTTGGTTAGTTGCACTAACATATTGTTACTTTTCACAGAAGCACTAAAGTAAGCTTATTGTGTTTAGAAGCTCTAACATAAATTCTTGAGCATAAAACTTTTTTTAATGTGTTTGCAAATGAAGAGAATACAAACCCACATATGAGGAAAATCTTTTTTCTCTGTAAGAGAAAGGTGGTTTATGCAATGTTAAGAATAAAGCTTGCCCACATAAGATATAAAATGAAATGTTATTTGCAATGCAAAAAGACAGATTTTAATTTGTAAGGAGTTTTATGCTCATGAAGGTATGTTAGAGCTTCTAAGCACAAGAGGCTTACTTTAGTGCTTCTTTGAACTTTAAAACTATGTTAGCGCAACTAAGCAATTGAAGAGAATGCAAAACCACATATGCTGTAAACCTTCTTTCTCTGTAAGAGAATGTTGGTTTATGCAATGTTTAGACTTAAGCTTGCCCACATGAATAATGTTACTAACATATGAAGGGAAATGTTATTTGCAATGCAGAAAGACAGATTTTAAGGTGTTAGGAGTTTTATGCTCATGAAGGTATGTTAGAGCTTCTAAGCACAAGAAGCTTACATTAGTGTTTCTTTGAACAGTAACACTAGGTTAGTGCAACTAAGCAAATGAAGAGAACGCAAACCCACATATACTTCAATTCTTCTTTCTCTGTAAGAGAAAGTTAGTTCATTCAATGAACAGACTAAAGCTTGCCCACATGAAAGATGTTTCTAACATATGAAATGAAATGTTATTTGCAATGCAGAAAGACAGATTTTAAGTTGTTAGGAGTTTTATGCTCATGATGGTATGTTAGAGCTTCTAAGTACAAGAAGCTTACATTAGTGCTTCTTTGAACAGTAACACTGTGTTAGTGTAACTAGGCAAATGAAGAGAATGCAAGCCCACATTTGCTGTAAACCCTCTTTCTCTGTAAGAGAATGTTGAATTATGCAAGAATGTTAAGAATAAAGCTTGCCCACATGAAAGATGTTTCAAACATATTAAATGAAATTTAATTTGCAATGTAGAAAGGCAGATTTTAAGGTGTTAGGAGTTTTATGCTCATGAAGGTATGTTAGAGCTTCTAAGCACAAGAGGCTTTTAAGTGCTTCTTTGAAAAGAAACACTAGGTTAGTGCAACTAAGCAAATGAAGAGATGGCAACTCCACATATGCTGAAAAATCTCTGTTTATATGCGATGTTAAGACTAAAGCTTGCCCACATGAAGAATGTTACTAACATATGAAATGAAATGTTATTTGCAATGCAGAAAGAGACATTTTAATGTGTTAGGAGCTTTCTGCTCATGATGTTATGTTAGATCTTCTAAGCACAAAGAAGCTTACATTAGTGTTTCTTTGAACAGTAACACTATGTTAGTGCAACTTACCAAATGAAGAGAATGCAAGCCCACATATGCCTAAATCCTTCTTTCTCTGTAAGAGAAATAAGTTCATTCAATGTACAGACTAAAGCTTGCCCACATGAAAAATATTTCTAATATGTGAAATGAAATGTTATTTGTAATGCAGAAAGACAGAAACACTTTAGGCTAGTTAAAATATTTAATATTCACAGATGAAAGTTTAGTCCTTATGAAGATGTGCGTTTCTTAGAACGAATTCAAGCAGGATAAGTGTGAAGCCTATGAGTGTCACGAAACGCACACAAAGAGGTAGATCCAAATGCAGTGTTTAATGGGTAATCCAGAAATCATAACTCTAGCCAGGCAACGGTCAAAATCCAGGTAATCAGTCCAAAACAAGAAACACAAACAAAGCAAGGAAACACGAAACAGCAGGGTGACTTTAAACAAGGACTCCGTAACAAAGACAGAAACAAACCAGGTATTTATAGACAGGTGATTACAATACTAACGGGGAATTGGCTGAGTGCAATGATTAATGACCAGGGACAGCTGAGTGCAATGAGTAGTGATGAAACAAACAAGACTAAGGGAAATGTAGTTCTGAGGTGGGGTGACGCTAAGGGGAAGTGAGACCTCTAGTGGACACCCAGGGATACACAAACCAGACACCGTGACACTACCCCCCCCTCTAAGGAGCAGCTTCCAGATGCTCCTCAGAACAAAACAAACACACAAAACAAAGAGACCAGGAGGGAGGTGGACTGGTGGAGGCAGAACAGGGGGAGGAATGGCGGGCCAGGCCCGTGTAGGGGAACTGGGACCGGCAGCGATGGCTCCCCTGGCAGCCCAGGTGGCTCGGTCAGATCAGGGGGCCATGGTGGACCCGAAAGTTCAGGGGACCACGAGGGACCAGGCAATTCAGGTGGCCACGGTGTTCCCCGAAAGTTCAGGGGACCACGAGGGGCCAGGCAGTTCTGGTGGCCACGGTGGATCAGTCCATTCTCGTTGTGCAGACGGCCAGGGAGGAATTCGCCATTTGAGTGGCCCCGAACGGAACCTGCCATTCGGGGAGCCAGTGAGGAGCAGACTGTGGCGATGGCCAGGTCACGGCATTGGACACCGCCTCGGGAACGGCCATGGACAAGGGCACCGCCTCGGGAATGGCCTTGGACACGGGTATCGCCTCGGGTTCGGGCACCGCCTCGGGAACGACCTCGGGGGGATGGGCACCGCCCTGGGAGCGGCCTCAGGAACGGCATGGGACAAGGACACCGCCTCGGGAACGGCCCTGGACACGGGCATCGCCTCGGCCTGCGCATCGGGCACCGCCTCGACCTCCGGAACCATCTCGGGCACCGCCTCGGACACCGCCTCGGCCTCCGGAACAGCATCGGGCACCACCTCGGTCTCCGGAACCATCTCGGACCTCCGGAACGGCATCGGGCACCGCCTCGGCATCGGGCACCGCCTCGGCCTCCAGACCCATCTCGGGCACCGCCTCGGACACCGCCTCGGCCTCCGGAACCATCTCGGGCACCGCCTCGGGAACGACCTCGGGCACGACCTCGGGCACCGCCCTGGGAGCGGCCTCAGGAACGGCATGGGACAAGGACACCGCCTCGGGAACGGCCCTGGACATGGGCATCGCCTCGGCCTGCGCATCGGGCACCGCCTCGACCTCCGGAACCATCTCGGGCACCGCCTCGGACACCGCCTCGGCCTCCGGACCCATCTCGGGCACCGCCTCGGACACCGGACCCCATCTCGGGCACCGCCTCGGACACCGCCTCGGCCTCCGGAACAGCATCGGGCACCACCTCGGTCTCCGGAACCATCTCGGACCTCCGGAACGGCATCGGGCACCGCCTCGGCATCGGGCACCGCCTCGGCCTCCGGAACAACATCGGCCACCGCCTTGGCCTCCGGAACCATTTCGGGCACCGCATTGGCCTCCGGAACCATCTCGTGCACCGCCTCGGACACCGCCTCGGCCTCCGGCACCATCTCGGGCCCCGCCTCGGCCTCCGGAACAGCATCGGGCCCCGCCTCGGCCTCCGGAACAGCATCGGTCACTGCCTCGGCATCGGGCACCGCCTCGACCTCCGGAACCGCATCGGGCACCGCCTCGACCTCCGGAACGGCCTCGGGCACCGCCTCGACCTCCGGAACGGCATCGGGCACCGCCTCGACCTCCGGAACGGCCTCGGGCACCGCCTCGACCTCCGGAACGGCCTCGGGCACCGCCTCGACATCGGGCACGGCCTCGGGCACCGCCTCGGCAACCGCATCGAGTACCGCCTCGACCTCCGGAACGGCATCGGGCACCGCCTCGGCATCGGGAACCGCATCGGGCACCGCTTCAGCATCAGGCACCGCCTCGGGAACCTTGGGCACGTCCTCCTGGACGGCAGCGGCCTGCTCGGGAACGTCCTCCTGGACGGCAGCGGCCTGCTCGGGAACGTCCTCCTGGACGGCAGCGGCCTGCTCGGGAACGTCCTCCGGGCTTTGAGGAACGGCTGACGCCTGTCTCCTCCTCCTGCGGCCTCTATGATGGCGAGCCGGTGGCTCCTTGACGGAAGACTCAGGCGTTGAGTCAACCATCTTGTGCTGTGGTGCTGGGCTGGCGGCCATCTTGTGCTGTGGCGCTGGGCACGCTGAGCTGGCGGCCATCCTGTGCAATGGCGCTGGGCTGGCGGCCATCTTGTGCTGTGGTGCTGAACTGGTGGCCATCTTGGGCATTGGCGCTGGCTCAGCGGCCGTGATGTGAGTACTCCTGGGAATCTCTAGGATCTGGCACATCCTGGAAAAGTAACTTAATAATGTCTCCGCGGCCATCTTGGGCTGTGGCGCTGGGCTGGCGGCCATCTTGTGCTGTGGCGCTGGGCTCTGCTGGCGGCCATCTTGTGCTGTGGCGCTGGGCTGGCGGCCATCTTGTGCTGTGGCGCTGGGCTGGCGGCCATCTTGTGCTGTGGCGCTGGGCTGGCGGCCATCTTCTCTGGAGACACAGGTGTGGTCGAAGTATCCCATTGAGCACGATGACGCAGGTAATGGGTAAACCCCCAAAAGTCTAGGATCTCCAGCCCCTTCATCTCCCACCGAGGCAAAGGGTCATCCAGGCAGTCATTAAACAAATCCTTTAGTGCCTAATCGTTATACCCCCCCGCCCTACCCGCCATAGTCCAAAACGCTTGAGCCAGATCACCCACCTCACGCCCCCTTTGACGAAGGGTGGTTAAGTTCCGTAGTCTACCCCTCCGTTCCTTCATGGTGGCTGGGGAACAGCTTCGAACTCCCACACCGCTGGATCTATGCGTGACGGAGTCCTTCTGTCACGAAACGCACACAAAGAGGTAGATCCAAATGCAGTGTTTAATGGGTAATCCAGAAATCATAAATCTAGCCAGCCAGGCAACGGTCAAAATCCAGGTAATCAGTCCAAAACAAGAAACACAAACAAAGCAAGGAAACACGAAACAGCAGGGTGACTTCAAACAAGGACTCCGTAACAAAGACAGAAACAAACCAGGTATTTATAGACAGGTGATTACAATACTAACGGGGAATTGGCTGAGTGCAATGATTAATGACCAGGGACAGCTGAGTGCAATGAGCAGTGATGAAACAAAGAAGACTAAGGGAAATGTAGTTCTGAGGTGGGGTGACGCTAAGGGGAAGTGAGACCTCTAGTGGACACCCAGGGATACACAAACCAGACACCGTGACAATGAGCCTGTGCTTATATTTTCTCTACACCACATTTTAGGTTTGACACATTTAAATAGTGTGCAGTATTATTTATATAATATGAATTGTGTGCTATATTATTCAAAAGAAATTGTGGTTTACTTTGCATCGGAACATTAAGAGTGGTAGCCTATTGTGAGCTAGGCTTGCGTGTTTTATAAATTATTTTCTTTATTTTAGTAAAACGTGAGGCACTGTATAATTTCGCTCCCATTATTTAGGCCTAATTAAAACAAGAAACAAATAAATTAAACCTGCACGATTTAGCTAAATCACTGAAACTCTAAAGAATGGACTGATTAATAAAACGTCCTCATGATTAAACTCAAGTCATTAATCAACAAAATACACACAATGTAAAAAAAAGTCTTCTTTACTTGCTTTCATATAATTTAAGTAAAGTAAAAAAAATAAATAAAATGAAATAAATTGCAGCCGCATTTAAATGCAGGTTTGTACAATATTCTGTAAAATGTCAGAGTGCAAGATTTGCTCTGCGCGCATGATGCTGAGTGCACAGCATTTATTCTTATTTGTCTACATTTTATCTTAATTACAAATCTTGTTTGGTTTTATTTTGGATAATTGCATGTAAAAAAAATATTTACTTTGTAATGCATATGCAAAATGTGAATTATTATTCATATTCAAGTGTTTGTGCCAAAATTATTTATGCGCTTGACAGGGAGGCGCCCTCTCGATCACGTGATTTTTTTCCCTAATAATGAAATAACTGAAAATCTGGGTGTCTCACATACATGAGAAATATATCTACAGAAAGCTTGAAATGTCTTTTAAACGAATCAATTCAAAACGAAAGCATTATGTAATCTGAGAAGGTTTCATTTCTCTCTAAAGCCGCGTTCATGTGGAAAGAGCCAGCACTGTGAATTTCATCTTGCAGCCAACAAGAAAACATTTGTTTATTAATAAATAATTAAAATGTCTCCTTTTTCACAATTATTAGGCTACTTCTGCCTGTGCTTTGTGGCAAACTTAATGCATGTTCTATATTAAGGCTCATTATGGATTATAGATGTAAATTTAATATAAACCTCTGATTAGTTGAATAATGACAAATGAACGACTAGTAACTAGAAAATCTTACGTGGGAGGCAGATCTATTAAATACCCTCTAGACATCTCTGTTAAAGTTTTTAAAGCATTTTATACGCGTTTGTATAAATTCTACTTTCAGAACGGTCTGTAACAGAGAGATGCCTTAACAATGATTTTCCCTCTGAAACACAAAAACGAAAATTTAAATAAAACTGATATTTTATGTTTTGAGAATGGCCAACCATTCTCTGCAGATATTGTGCTTCTGGTTTGTGCATTTTAAATCACATAAAGTCTACAAAATATAATGTCTCCCAAAATTGGTGTTTTTTTGTCACCTATAAAACATGTTCATAGACGGATACTTTACTGATGTATGGACTCTATTTGGGATTTAGAAAAAACTTAAAGAGATGGTTTAATATAGGCCTATTGTTTATGAATAGGCTACATTCTGTGAAAATGTATATTTCACACTCTAAAAAAATATTGTATGGACGCAACAAAATAAAATGGCCGACGCTCCACTCAGGGCTCGTAGTTGTGACTGAGCTCAACCCTCCCCCGCGCGTCTGAGACATGCTGCCGAGCAGAGTATGAGCGGAGCGATGTTATTCTGACTGGAGCGATTTTTTAAAAGTCGGAGCGTCGTGGTTTTCACTCCCTCCAGCACCGCTCCATCACGAATACAAGTCATGCCAATGGCCCATAATATAACTGCATATTTAGCAAGAATTCACATGATAAACATATTTAGCTATATCTTGATACACATAATCTCTCCGTATAATGACGGCAATAGTCGAGCGTTACAGGCTAGTTCTCTAGGAGTTTGTCTGTTCCTTTTACTGATTATTTTCGGGTTAAAGCATGATTTAAACCGATACAGCACATTCACACGCAATCGCTGTCGCAATAATGCATTCAAACAAATGTAATCTTACAGTACTTTATCTGTATCATAATCAGAAATATCAAAAAAACGGAAAGAAACGTATAAAAAAATAAAATAAAATAAACTAAAATTTACAATAAAAATCAAAACAAACAAAATTGCACAGCAGAAAGCCAGCAATTATACCTTTTAATGCTGACAATGTTATTAGTTTGGCATTTGGTAGGAAAAAAAAGTTTGCACACAATAGCCTAATCCCCTTTGAAACTGTCCTGTAATTTTATTTATTTATTTTTATTTTATTTTTATAGGCTACATTATGAAAATAACATTTCAACTTTATCCACGGAGAGAGTGCGGAGCAGTGTTTCTGGTATCAGTGAGCACGGAGCGGATTGATTATTAAATGCTCAAGCGCGGAGGGGAAACTGTATGATTGCATGATGGGCTAGTATTAAAAAATAAATAAATAAAATAAAGGTCTTTCCAGCATTAAGGTAATAACGTTACTGCTTTTTATTAATCATCTTGTCTCAGTTATAAATTTGACTGGTAAATGATAAAGAATTATATTAAAACTTGTCTTGAACAATTTCGTTTGTCATTTGAATATTGATTTTAAGTAGGGAGGCAAAAAAAAAAAAATTATTTAAATTGTAAAACGGATTTTTTTTGTGAAAGAAAATCTGGGATTTTTTTTAGGCCATAAGGCCTATCGCCCAGTCCTAATGCAACAGTTTGCATCTTTTTATTTTATTTATTTATTTATTTATTATTTATTTTATTTTTTTGGAATTAAGGCACTTCCTCTGAAATTAAGTTATAATAACTAATAAACTTTATTGCGCTATACAGTAGTCAACATTTGAAGTGGATCAAACCTTTCTTTAAAGTTGTCCTAAAACCTGTTTCTGCAAGTTTGATACCCTCATAAGACACTGTCCATATGAAAGAGCAAGAGATTCACACCTTTATCTCGAGCCCCCAAAAGCAATACAGAACTACCCCCCAACCCCCTCCAGCTGAACTGAATTCGGTCTGTTTGTTGGCTGTGAGGAACGCTGTGTTGTCATGTTACTGGGTTGAAACAATCCTGCACTCACAGCAGCCCTACTCTTTTTATTATTATTATTTTTTATTTTCTCGCAGCCCATATTATTATTTTCACTTGACCAAAATAATAACAAATTATCAATTGATAATTAATCATTATTTTTGCGAAAATTATGTTATTTGTGAACGTAGGCGTTTGAGGAAGGCTTTTTAGACCTTCACAGAGAGCGCGAGCTCTAACTGACCCAGCTTCACCATCCGCGGTTTGATTTTACTAAATCAGTTTGAGGCGAATACAACTCATTGATCATGAGCCCAACATTTAGCAAGGCAGGAAAACATTCAGTCTACATGGAGGAAGATATATTCATTGAGCTAATGCTGTTAAATAGAGATTAAAAAAAAAATTTAAAAAAAAAAACCTAGTGTAGGCTATACTTAAACTTGGATCTTATTATATTGAAGTAAAAATCCAAACACCAAAAGCAACCTACACTCTCCAAGTGTTCTTTCATTGAAAAGTATGCATTTTATTTATTCACAGGCTATATGGTCGAAATAATATTTTAGTTGAAAACTTTAAGTGCCATTGTTTAAAAAAAATTTGCATCATAGAAACGTTTTATAGACCTTCAGTTGTCATACTTTAAAATCCCATGCCATTTGTAATTTCCCTGTATTTTCACCTCCTAAATTACTACCCCAGTTCTATAATGGTAAAATTTATTCAGGCCGATGGCGTTTTTTATGACATTATTTATTTTTATTTTTAGAATAATTGTATCCTACATAATTTTGGTGAATCAGAACAAATATAACTTTTTAACTGCAGGCAGATATTATTGTACATTACAAATATTTGGATCGTCCCTAATTCTCTCCCTTATTTTATTAAAGAATAAATATTTATTTTCATCAAGAATAAACATTATAAATAAATAATAAAAGAAATAACCTCTATTAGCCCTTATTTGTAGGTTGTAGGAGATATGCGAGCGATTAATAGATTTAAAAAAAAGAAAAAAGTGGGTGCTTGGTTTCAGAAAACGAAAACAGCTCGTAAAAAAAATGCTATGATGAAAAAGTCAACTTATTAATTCATAGAAATATTTTAAGCAATTAAAACCTTTTTTATACTAGATTCAACTTGAATTTCAATACTATTAAGCTGACTTTAAAATCTCAAGGAGTTTATAAGTTGAAACGGTAAAATGTCAAAGTGCATGCTAAATAGCCTAAATGAACTTGTGTCTTATATTGTATCTGAAGACCTTGATTGCATGTTAGCATAAAACTAACAATATATTTTGATTTATTATTATTTATTTTTTTTAAATGAACAATTCCTGTATAAAATGTGACAGCAACCTTTATATCAAACATTTTGAAATCGTCCACAGCTGAACAACGTGAGAGGCAGATTGAGCGCGCGGAGTGAATGTGATGCACAAAGTCATTTTTAGATGCAATGGAAAAATAAAGCTGGATAAAAATATACATGAAAACACGCTAAAAATAAATTAAGTTTGTGAGAGTTGCATTTTATTACATTCAGAAATAATAACGGCAGGCCTTATAATGCTATAGGCTACTAACAGGATATTTTTAGTTCCCTTCACTTTACAACAAATCCTTTTAAATTCAACAAATTTATCAGAACAGAACAAGAATTACAAATATATAATTCTAATGGATAAATATAATTGCAGTATATAATAATATAGGCTTATAAACAAAAAAATAAAAAAATAATAATAATTAAAAATAATTTAAAGCTTATCTCTCTCATTCGGGACAAATCCAAACATGTTGCCCATTTGAAGCTAAACTCTTATTCATTAGGTAAAACAGGCTTTGGATTTCACACGTGTTTTCAGTATCGACGGAAAAAAATCATAATGAGCAAAAATATGCCAAAGTGGCCCGCTGCTCGCGCCGCATTGCTGGTGAACGACTGCTGTTTCCAATGAATATGTGCGCGTGAGACACAAGCGCGATCAAAGTCACAATTCACAATTTTTGGTCACACAGTAAACGCATAATTCAAAAATGCAAAGTCTTAGCAATTTGAAAAGTCAAGAATAATAACAGAGTGAATAAGAATTATTTGTAAATGCTGGACCGTTCTCATTTCGCTCTGCAAATGGAACCTGAAGATTATTTATATATATATATATATATATATATATTATATATATATATATGTATATATATATGTGTGTGTGTGTGTGTGTGTTGTAGAGAGTGTGTCCAAAAATATGTATGTATGTATGTAATGACTGGTTAACAACAATAGTAGTATGCATAAGAGCCCTTGTGTAAAGGTCTTTCTTTAAATTTTTAAATTTTTTTAATGCCTTTTAAGGATGTTACAATGTATATTATAATGTTATTGTTGTTTAACGTCTTCCTTTCATTTTACAATTACATTCAGTTCGCAATCTGTCCCTTTGCGCCACCTGGCGGTAGTTTCGCGAATGATTTTAACACGCGACTGAATTGCAGTTAATGCCGCGGCCCTGCGGCGGCGGTACGCGCGGTGGTATTACCCATTTTGGTTGTCTACCTACTGTAATGGAAAAACTTTTTTATAGGCAAAGAAAAGAAAAAGAAGAAGAAGAAGGACACTAGTAGTGAGAGTGATGAGTTAAACTCTTCATCATCTTCTTCCCTCCCTTCATCTTCATCGGAAGATGAAAGATGCAGCAAAAAAAAATCAAAAAAGAAGAGAACCCAAAAGAAACGGTCAAGATCTGCATTCTCTAGTTCTGCAGTAAGAGGTAAATTCAAAAGACACTTATTAATTTGAATTTATTCTTGATGAAGATGATTTCGCCTGATGTTTTCATAGGCAGAGCGTGTGTAGGAAGGCTGGGGAAGGCTTATTCATTCCACCACAGCAAAAATGCTGGCAGCAACAACACTGTAGCCAGTATAAAAGTTATGCCTTCTTTTTTTGTGTATACATTTGGGTGGAATTATGAAACTCTGCCCCCACAGACTGATGTAGATTTGTGGGGGCGTGTTTAAACGAGTCATTTTAGGAGGCGTGGCTGAGCCTTAACGTTTATAAAGAATATAAAGAATCTCTTTGGGTTTGAGACTTTGAGCTTTGTAACTCAGCAGATCTTATACATGCAGAAACAGTTACATAACACACTGAAGAAAAATGAAACTCATTTGACCCCTTTAAGGTAGAATACGCTCACCATAAATATAGAAGTTATCCAAAGGTAAAAGATGAAAAACCACACTCTCAAGATATCCTTCCATAAATTTTTTCGTACCATGTCTTACACAGATTAATTTCGGCCTAAGCCATCAACAGTGTGCCACAAATTTATGAAAGGATATCTTGAGAGTGTGGTTTTTCCTCTTTTACCTTTGGATAACTTCTTTATTACTCGCACCCATTAAATGACCTGGGAGTTGAGCGTGCCTTCTCCACTATAATTCAAGGCTAAATAAAATCTTAATTGTACAGTCAGCTTAATTGATTAACAGAATTTTGTGAGATTGCAATTAATTAAGATGAGTGACAGCTTAATGATAATAAAGGGAGTGCTTTTATGTACACTTTCTAGATGATAATCAACTCAAAATGTTTTTTTTTTTTTTTTTTTTTTTTTTTTTTTGCTGCATTAGGTAAGGCAGTGGTGAGGACAGTGGTTCTCAATCCGTGCCATCGTGCCCCCAGCCCGCTCTGCACATTATGGATGTTTCTTATTTAACACATCTGATTCAGATCATCAGCACGTTAGAAGAGAGCCACTTGCATGAACTGTGTTCTGATTAACTGCGTAATCCCTAGTGTTCACTTTTCCCTACTCGCCGAGCATGGGAAATCCATTAAAATGTATTTCATTTCAGAAAACTTTCATTCATGGTATTCAGTGTCTTCACACATACAAAACTTACTAGAGAAGTGTGAAGTGTAACATAAAATACCTTCATAAATAAAAAAAAAATGTAAATTCACGTCTTGCGTACTTAAATGCATTTTAAATGGAACAATGGTAAAATTTTCTTCACAAGGCACTTATGGTAAAAAAGAACAAACAACTGAAGTGATAAGAGATTCATATAAAATGTGGGGGGGTGAGGGGTTTGCGCCATTCCAAATCATGCATATGCTTGCTTCAAATTATAATGATTTGTGAAAATAACCACTTTAATAACGAGTGTTTATGTTAGGATGTGTAGGTTGTTGATAGGAGACACAGAACCATTTTATGACATACTATTTGAATGTGTTTTTAAGGAGGAATCGCATCTATCCTTACCCTAAAGTTGGTTCACCCTCTGCCTATGGATGTTTTGTAAAATTTGTAATGCATTGACAAACTGGGTATCACTTTCAGTGTCCTTGTTAGACATTAAATGTAGCACCTTTAGTGATAACTATGAATTATGGATAATTACATGCAACTGAACCTAAACCAAAGTCTAACCCTCTAACAAGTAAGTGCTTGTTGTTATTTAGTATTACTTAGTACTAAAATGTATAACGCTGTAACAAGAAGACCTTAAAATGTAGTGTCACCACAAACGGTTTACTTATTATATTATTTTACAACAAACAACAACCAGTCCACAAGATGATCTCAACAAAAAAAAAAAAAAACTCCCTCCCTTCTAAAAAAAAAGAAAGAATGAAAAACAAGAGCATTCATGAAGGTCGGAGTGGACAGAAACACCCTTGCCCTCACTGCAGTTGTGGCTGAGATTCAAATTATCAGCCCAGAATTTTATCGCTCCATCCCTCAGTTCCAGCCTCGTCAAGAGAAGCTTTTTGATTTTGCCCTGAGGTGCTCAGATGCCTTGACAACTGAGATGAAAGCCTCTATTACCTCAGGAAAAAAAAGTGGGAAACTCCTGCCAATTAAATACAAGTTTCGCTAAAAATATTGTATATTTCTAGTTTAGTTTGATTGTTTGAGGTATTTTAGGCCTTTTATTTAAAAGTTTGCTGTATTAAAATATATATAAAGAAAAGTGTTCAAGATAAGTGGAATCTTTTGTGACCTGAGAATAGTTCTTTTTTTTTCCCCGAAAATTAAAAAGCAAACTTTTTTTGTATTTTACAAAAAACAACAACTGCATGTGATATTTTTATTTTAATTTACCTGCATTATTAGCAAGTTTAAATAGCAAGTTTTTGTGTATTTTCAGTGTAACTACACATTAGTTCCCGGGTACCAACGCAGGTTCCACACTTTATTTTAAGTGGTCAATTTTTTTGTGTATTTTCAGTGTAAGTACACATTAGTTCCCGGGTACCAACGCAGGTTCCACACTTTATTTTAAGTGGTAAGTTTTTGTGTATTTTCAGTGTAACTACACATTAGTTCCCGGGTACCAACGCAGGTTCCACACTTTATTTTAAGTGGTCAGTTTTTGTGTATTTTCAGTGTAAGTACACATTAGTTTTCCTGGGTACCAACGCAGGTTCCACACTTTATTTTAAGCGGTCAGTTTTTGTGTATTTTCAGTGTAACTACACATTAGTTCCTGGGTACCAACACAGGTTCCACACTATATTTTAAGTGGTCAATTTTTTGTGTATTTTCAGTGTAAGTACACATTAGTTCTTGGGTACCAACGCAGGTTCCACACTTTATTTTAAGCGGTCAGTTTTTGTGTATTTTCAGTGTAAGTACACATAAGTTCCTGGGTACCAACGCAGGTTCCAAACTTTATTTTAAGTGGTCATTTTTTGTGTATTATTCAGTGTAAGTACACATTAGTTCCTGGGTACCAACACAGGTTCCACACTTTATTTTAAGTGGTCATTTTTTGTGTATTTTCAGTGTAAGTACACATAAGTTCCTGGGTACCAACACAGGTTCCACACTTTAGTTCTTGGGTACCAACGCAGGTTCCACACTTTATTTTAAGCGGTCAGTTTTTGTGTATTTTCAGTGTAAGTACACATTAGTTCCTGGGTACCAACGCAGGTTCCCACACTTTATTTTAAGCGGTCAGTTTTTTGTGTATTTTCAGTGTAACTACACATTAGTTCCTGGGTACCAACACAGGTTCCACACTTTATTTTAAGTGGTCAATTTTTTGTGTATTTTCAGTGTAAGTACACATTAGTTCCTGGGTACCAATGCAGGTTCCACACTTTAGTTCTTGGGTACCAACGTAGGTTCCACACTTTATTTTAAGTGGTCAGTTTTTGTGTATTTTCAGTGTAAGTACGCATTAGTTCCCGGGTACCAACGCAGGTTCCACACTTTATTTTAAGTGGTCAGTTTTTGTGTATTTTCAGTGTAAGTACACATTAGTTCCTGGGTACCAACGCAGGTTCCACACTTTATTTTAAGTGGTCAGTTTCTGTTTATTTTCAGTGTAACTACACATTAGTTCCCGGGTACCAACGCAGGTTCCACAATTTATTTTAAGTGGTCAGTTTTTGTGTATTTTCAGTGTAACTACACATTAGTTCCCGGATACCAACACAGGTTCCACACTTTATTTTAAGTTGTCAGTTTTTGTGTATTTTCAGTGTAACTACACATTAGTTCCTGGGTACCAACGCAGGTTCCAAACTTTATTTTAAGTGGTAAATTTTTTTGTGTATTTTCAGTGTAAGTACACTTTAGTTCTTGGGTACCAACGTAGGTTCCACACTTTATTTTAAGCAGTCAGTTTTTGTGTATTTTCAGTGTAAGTACACATTAGTTCCTGGGTACCAATGCAGGTTCCACACTTTAGTTCTTGGGTACCAACGTAGGTTCCACACTTTATTTTAAGCGGTCAGTTTTTGTGTATTTTCAGTGTAAGTACACATTAGTTCCTGGGTACCAACGCAGGTTCCACACTTTATTTTAAGTGGTCAGTTTTTGTGTATTTTCAGTGTAACTACACATTAGTTCCTGGGTACCAACACAGGTTCCACACTTTATTTTAAGTGGTCAATTTTTTGTGTATTTTCAGTGTAAGTACACATTAGTTCCTGGGTACCAACGCAGGTTCCACACTTTAGTTCTTGGGTACCAACGCAGGTTCCACACTATATTTTAAGCGGTCTGTTTTTGTGTATTTTCAGTTTCAGTACACATTAGTTCCTGGGTACCAACGCAGGTTCCACACTTTATTTTAAGTGGTCAGTTTTTGTGTATTTTCAGTGTAAATACAGATTAGTTCCTGGGTACCAACGCAGGTTCCACACTTTATTTTAAGCGGTCAGTTTTTGTGTGTTTTCAGTGTAAGTACACATTAGTTCCTGGGTACCAATGCAGGTTCCACACTTTATTTTAAGCGGTCAATTTTTTGTGTATTTTCAGTGTAAGTACACATTAGTTCCTGGGTACCAACGCAGGTTCCACACTTTAGTTCTTGGGTACCAACGCAGGTTCCACACTTTATTTTAAGCGGTCAGTTTTTGTGTATTTTCAATGTAAGTACACATTAGTTCCTGGGTACCAACGCAGGTTCCACACTTTATTTTAAGTGGTCAGTTTTTGTGTATTTTCATTGTAACTACACATTAGTTCCTGGGTACCAACGCAGGTTTCGGACCCTTTCTGGTAACACTTTACAATAAGTTTTCATTAGTTAACAATATTCCATAGCATTTATTAAGCTTAGTTAATGTTAATCTCAGCATTTTCCAAATGGAAGTGATCATCCCTATGCCCTATTCCCTTGGAAGGACGGAGCGCTTGAAGTTGGGACTTTAGAGTGAGCAGGGAAGTGCGTGTTATTATGAAGCCTTTAGGAATGCACTTGGCAAACACCATGACTATTAAATGGTTTTAATAATAAGTATCCACACACAAGTAGGCATGAACAATAATTAACAGAAACTGTAGCGTAGTTACAATTGTAGTTACAATATGCAATTATGGTGTGTTCTTATAAAAGTGTACTTACAATTGTAACTACACTACAGTAACTACAAATAAATCAAGCAGGTACTTAAAATGTAAATACATGTAAGTACAGCATAAGTACATTGTATCAAATGCTTAATTTGCCATGTAAGTACATAGTTGTTAAGGCCACTTAATATAAAGTGGGACCCCAGAGGGTCACTGTTCACAGAAGCGCTAAACTGAGCGTTTTATGCTTAGAAGCTCAAACAAAACTAGTAACTCACTGAAATCTGTTTTCTGCACTGCTAAAACATTTCATTTAAGATGTTACAAAACATCTTAAATGTGGGCAAGCTTTAGTCTTAACTTTGTACAAACTGTCATTCTCTAACAGAGAAAGAAGGTTTTCAGCAGTTATGGGCTTTCTTTCTGTTCATGTGCTTAGTTGCACTAACAGAGTGTTACTGTTCACAAAACACTAAACTGAGGGTTTTTATGCTTAGAAGCCTAAACATATGTTCATGATCATAAAATTAGTAACTCACTGAAATCTGTTTTCTGCACTGCTAAAACAATTCATTTAAGATGTTAGAAACATCTTTCATGAGGGCAAGCTTTTATCTTAACTTTGTACAAACTATCACTCTAACAGAGCATTGCTAAAACAATAGAAGCGCTAAACTTTCTTTCTGTTCATTTGCTTAGTTGCACTAACAGAGTGTTTCTGTTCATAGAAGCGCTAAACTGAGCGTTTTATGCTTAGAAGCTCAAACATAAGTTCATGATCATAAAATTAGTAACTGATTGAAATCTGTTTTCTGCACTGCTAAAACATTTCATTTAAGATGTTAGAAACATCTTAAATGTGGGCAAGCTTTAGTCTTAACTTTGTACAAACTATCATTCTCTAACAGAGAAAGAAGGTTTTCAGCACTTATGGGCTTTCTTTCTGTTCACTTGCTTAGTTGCACTAACAGAGTGTTACTGTTCACAGAAGCGCTAAACTGAGCGTTTTCATGATTATTAGAAGCTCAAACATAAGTTCATGATCATAAAACTAGTAACTCACTGAAATCTGTTTTCTGCACTGCTAAAACATTTCATTTAAAACAAAAGCTTGCCCACATGAAAGATATTTCTAACATCTTAAATGAAATGTTTTAGCAATGCAGAAAAGAGATATCAGTGAGTTACTAGTTTTATGATCATGAACATATGTTTAAGCTTCTAAGCATAAAACGCTCAGTTTAGCGCTTTTGTGAACAGTAACACTCTGTTAAGCAAATGAACTAAGCAAATGAACAGAAAGAAAGCCCATAAGTGCTGAAAACCTTCTTTCTCTGTTAGAGAATGATAGTTTGTACAAAGTTAAAACAAAAGCTGGCCCACATGAAAGATGTTTCTATCATCTTAAATGAAATGTTTTAGCAGTGCAGAAAACATATTTCAGTGAGTTACTAGTTTTATGATCATGAACATATGTCTGAGCTTCTAAGCATAAAACGCTCAGTTTAGCGCTTTTGTGAACAGTAACACTCTGTTAGTGCAACTAAGCAAATGAACAGAAACAAAGCACACAAGTGCTGAAAACCTTCTTTCTTTGTTAGAGAATGATAGTTTGTACAAAGAAAAGACAAAAGCTTGCCCACATGAAAGATGTTTCTATCATCTTAAATGAAATGTTTTAGCAATGCAGAAAAACAGATTTCAGTGAGTTACTAGTTTTATGATCATGAACATATGTTTGAACTTCTAAGCATAAAACGCTCAGTTTAGCGCTCCTGTGAACAGTAACACTCTGTTTAGTGCAACTAAGCAAATGAACAGACAGAAAGCCCACAAGTGCTGAAACCTTCTTTCTCTGTTAGAGAATGATAGTTTGTACAAAGTTAAAACAAAAGCTTGCCCACATGAAAGATGTTTCTATCATCTTAAATGAAATGTTTTAGCAATGCAGAAAAGAGATTTCAGTGAGTTACTAGTTTTATGATCATGAACATATATTTGAGCTTCTAAGCATAAAACGCTCAGTTTAGCGCTTCTGTGAACAGTAACACTCTATAAGAACAAAAAAAAAAACCAAAAGAAACAAAAAACATAATTTCTCAAAATGCACAAATCTAAAACAAGAGAATGATAGTTTGTACAAAGTTAAAACAAAAGCTTGCCCACATGAAAGATGTTTCTATCATCTTAAATGAAATGTTTTTTAGCAATGCAGAAAACAGATTTCAGTGAGTTACTAATTTTATTATCATGACCATATGTTTGAGCTTCTAAGCATAAACCGCTCAGTTTAGCGCTTCTGTGAACAGTAACACTCTGTTAGTGCAACTAAGCAAATGAACAGAAAGAAAGCCCATAAGTGCTGAAAACCTTCTTTCTCTGATAGAGAATGATAGTTGTACAAGGTAAAGACAAAAGCTTGCCCACATGAAAGATGTTTCTACCATCTTAAATGAAATGTTCAACCCATTCTCACTCCTAAAGCGCCAAAAACTGATGCATGGTCAAGCGCCTCTAGCGTCACTATGAAGACACCAAAGGCGCCCCTCAGCGTCGCCGCAGGTATCGACGCACTAGGACCTACATTGCTTTCAGTGGGAAACTTTTGGCTTCAGTACTCAGACGCGAAGGGCATGAGATGTTTATCACTATGAAATCACGTTCAAGAAGTCTCATTCAGCGCACATCGCGATATTTGCCAATTGCCATCAGTTTACATGTGCCACAGGTTGGGTGAGTAGTCGTAAATACGCTGATTTAATGCCTGTTATAAAATGTATTCCGTCTTCTTTATTAATCAGAATAGCGCCGTATGTTTACTCGCTGTATTATATCGGTCATCCGAGTCTGTCTTTGAGTTTATTGTGTTTAACTAAATGAACACAGCTGCTAACTGGGGTGATTGAACTCTATCTGTCACGTGAGTGCCATAGACCTGGATCAGTTTTATATTCATATTCAGGTTCAAAGATGTAAGTTGTATTGTAGTTGAGCTTCTAACGCAAAAAACAGATTTTCAGTGAGTTGACAGTTATATGATCCACAACATGATCATGCACAATTACTGTTCGAACGCATTAGTCAGCCAAAAACCCGCGCCTAAGGTTTCTAGCTGCTCAGATCTGTGAAGGAGACAACAGTATCACGTCCCCGTGTCTAGTAACTGCAGCCATAAAGCAACCAATGAAAAGCTAAGAAAAGCAACACTAGTGACTGAAATTGGAAAACCTTCACATCCACCTCCCATGTATAGAGGAATGCGAGTTGGTACATGTCAGTTTACAACCACTAAAAAGCTCTGCCCCCAAACACCTTGTAAAGTATGTTTCTAACATCTGTCCCTAAATGACCAATGTGTTTTTTGCAATGCAGAAAAACGATTTCCGTGAGGTTACTAGTTTTCATGATCATGAACATTTTTGAGTTTGATAGCCTTAACAATCTACCCGCTCCGAAGACGCTAGTGTGAAAGAGTGTTTGCTATCACTCTGTTAAACATAACGCAAAATGAACAGCTGAGAAAGCCCACCAGTCGCGGTGACCTTCAGTCTCACCGACTGTTAGTTGGCAACTTAAGACACATTTACGCCCTGAGAACAGCACCTATCGTAATAACACCAAGCTTTTGCAATCCAGATAATAGATTTCTCCCTTCCTAGTCGTGTTGACCATGAACCTATATGTTTGAGCTTTCTACATAAATCGCTTTGCGTTATCAGAATAGTCTCAGTCTGTAGTGCAATCAAGCAAAAAGAATCCTCAGTTTAAGCCCTTAGATGGCCATTGCCCCAATCTACTGTGGCAAGCGTATGTACAGCTTCTAACATCTGAAACGGAAATGTTTAGCAGTTCCGAAGAAAAAAACAAACAAGAGCGCTCAGCTGCGCATTGGTACTTAGTTTTATGATCAATGAACTTATGTTTTGAGCTCTAAGATAAATAGCTCCAGTTTTAGCGTCTTGTCCTGATCATGGCATAAAAAGCCGCTCAGTTTAGCGCTTCTGTTGACCAGTAACACTCTGTTAGAGCAACTAAGCAAATGAACAGAAAGAAAGCCCCAAACAAAGTGCTGAAAACCTTCTTTGCTCTGTTAGAGAATGATGGTTTTGTACAAAAGTTAAGACTAAAAGCTTGCCCACATTAAAGAGGTATTTCCTAACATCTTAAATGAAATGTTTTTTGCAATGCAGAAAAACAGATTACCAGTGAGTTACTAGTTTTATGATCATGAACATATGTTTGAGCTTCTAAGCATAAAACGCTCAGTTTAGCGACTTCTGTGAACAGAAACACTCTGTTAGTGCAACTAAGCAAATGAACAGAAATAAAGCCCACAAGTGCTGAAAACCTTCTCTCTCTGTTAGATAATGATGGTTTTTACAAAGTTAAGACTAAAGCTTCCCCACATTAAAGGTGTTTCTAACATCTTAAATGAAATATTTTAGCAATGCAGAAAAACAGATTTCAGTGAGTTACAAGTTTTAATGATCATGAACATATGTTTGAGCATCTAAGCATAAAACGCTTCAGTTTAAGCGATTCTGTGAACTATATCACTCTGTTAGTGCAACTAAGCAAAAGAACATACAGAAACAGAATTCGTGAGTGCTAGTTTTTATCAGGAAATATGGTTGAGCTCTAAGCAAAAAACAGATTTCAGTTGAGTTGCAGTATATGATCATGAACAATATTGCTATCATTCTAACAGAAAAGGCGGTTTTTCAGCACTTGTAGGCTTTCATTCTGTCCATTTGCTTAGTTGCACTAACATGAAGCGTTACTGTTCACAGGCAGCTAAACTGAAGCGTTTTATGCCTAGAAGCTCAAACATATTCAATGATCATTAAAACTAGTAACTCACTGAATCTTGGATGCTGCCGTGGCAAAAATGTCATTTAAGCTGTTAGAAACATCTTATTGTGGGCACTTTAGTCTAAACATTGTACAAACGATCAGTTCTCTCGAAACAGAGAAAGAAGGTTCAGCAATGGGGGGCTGGCAGTCTGTTCATGGGCTTAGTTTCACTAACAGAGTGTTACTGTTCACAGGAGCGCTAAACTGCGCTTTTTTGCGTAAATTTAAAACATTATGTTCATGATCATAAAACTAGTAACTCAATCAATCTGTATTCTGCATTGCTAAACATTTCATTAATATGTTAGAAACATCTTTAAACTCACTGAAATCTGTATTCTGCATTGCTAAAACATTTCATTTAAGATGTTAGAAACATCTTTAGTGTGGGCAAACTTTAGTCTCAACTTTGTACAAACTATCATTCTCTAACAGAGAAAGAATGTTTTCAGCACTTGTGGGCTTTCATTCTGTTCATTTGCTTAGTTGCACTAACAGAGTGTTACTCTTCACAGAATCGCTAAACTGAGCGTTTTATGCTTAGAAGTTAAAACATATGTTCATGATCATAAAACTAGTAACTCACTGAAATCTGTATTCTTCATTGCTAAAACATTTCATTTAAGATGTTAGAAACATCTTTATTGTGAGCAAGCTTTAGTCTTAACTTTGCACAAACTATCATTCTCTAACAGAGAAAGAATGTTTTCAGCACTTGTGGCCTTTCATTCTGTTCATTTGCTTAGTTGCACTAACATAGTGTTACTCTTCACAGAATCGCTAAACTGAGCGTTTTATGCTTAGAAGTTCAAACATATGTTCATGATCATAAAACTAGTAACTCACTGAAATCTGTATTCTGCATTGCAAAAACATTTCATTTAAGATGTTAGAAACATCTTTAGTGTGGGTAAGCTTTAGTCTATACTTTGTACAAACTATCATTCCCTAACAGAGAAAGAATGTTTTCAGCACTTGTGGGCTTTCATTCTGTTCATTTTGCTTAGTTGCACTAACAGAGTGTTACTGTTCACAGGAAGCGCTAAACTGAGCGTTTTAAGCTTAGAAGTTCAAACATATGTTCATGATCATAAAACTAGTAACTCAATGAAATCTGTATTCTGCATTGCCAAAAACATTTCATTTAAGATGTTAGAAACATCTTTAGTGTGGGTAAGCTTTAGTCTCAACTTTGTACAAACTATCATTCTCTAACAGAGAAAGACGGATTTCAGCACTTGTGGGCTTTCATTCTGTTCATTTGTTTAGTTGCACTAACAGAGTGTTACTGTTCACAGGAGCGCTAAACTGAGCGTTTTATGCTTAGAAGTTCAAACATATGTTCATGATCATAAAACTAGTAACTCAATGAAATCTGTATTCTGCATTGCTAAAAACATTTCATTTAAGATGTTAGAAACATCTTTAGTGTGGGCAAGCTTTAGTCTTAACTTTGCACAAACTATCATTCTCTTACAGAGAAAGAAGGTTTTAAGCACTTGTGGCCTTTCTTTCTGTTCATTTGCTTAGATGCACTTACAGAGTGTTACTGTTCACAGAAACGCTAAACTGAGCGTTTTATGCTTAGAATCTCAAACATATGTTCATGATCATAAAACTAGAAACTCAATGAAATCTGTATTCTGCATTGCTAAAACATTTCATTTAAGATGTTAGAAACATCTTTATTGTGGGCAAGCTTTAGTCTAAACTTTGTACAAACTATCATTCTCTAACAGAGAAAGAATGTTTTCAGCATTTGTGGGCTTTCTTGCTGTTCATTTGCTTAGTTGCACTAACAGAGTGTTACTGTACACAGAGAGCGCTAAACTGAGCGTTTTATGCTTAGAAGCTCAAACATATGTTCATGATCATAAAACTAGTAACTCAATGAAATCTGTATTCTGCATTGCTGAAACATTTCATTTAAGATGTTAGAAACATCTTTAGTGTGGGCAAGCTTTAGTCTTAACTTTGTACATACTATCATTCTCTAACAGAGAAAGTCGGTTTTCAGCACTTGTGGGCTTTCTGTCTGTTCATTTGCTTAGGTTGCACTAACAGAGTGTTACTGTTCACAGAAGCGCTAAACTAAGCGTTTTATGCTTAGAAACTCAAACATATGGTTCATGATCATAAAACTAGTAACTCACTGAAATCTGTATTCTGCATTGCTGAAACATTTCATTTAAGATGTTAGAAACATCTTTAGTGTGGGCAAGCTTTAGTCTTAACTTTGTACACACTATCATTCTCTAACAGAGAAAGATGGTTTTCAGCACTTGTGGGCTTTCTGTCTGTTCATTTGCTTAGTTGCACTAACAGAGTGTTACTGTTCACAGGAGCGCTAAACTGAGCATTTTTATGCTTAGAAGCTCAAACATATGTTCATGATCATAAAACTAGTAACTCACTGAAATCTGTATTCTGCATTGCTAAAACATTTCATTTAAGATGTTAGAAACATCTTTAGTGTGGGCAAGCTTTAGTCTCAACTTTGTACAAACTATCATTCTCTAACAGAGAAAGAATGGTTTTCAGCACTTGTGGGCTTTCTTTCTGTTCATTTGCTTAGTTGCACTAACAGAGTGTTACTGTTCACAGGAGCGCTAAACTGAGCGTTTTATGCTTAGAAGTTCAAACATATGTTCATGATCATAAAACTAGTAACTCAATCAAATCTGTATTCTGCATTGCTAAAAACATTTCATTTAAGATGTTAGAAACATCTTTAATGTGGGCAAGCTTTAGTCTAAACTTTGAACAAACTATCATTCTCTAACAGAGAAAGACGGATTTCAGCACTTGTGGGCTTTCATTCTGTTCATTTGCTTAGTTGCACTAACAGAGTGTTACTGTTCACAGGAGCGCTAAACTGAGCGTTTTATGCTTAGAACTTCAAACATATGTTCATGATCATAAAACTAGTAACTCACTGAAATCTGTATTCTGCATTGCTAAAACATTTCATTTAAGATGTTAGAAACATCTTTAGTGTGGGCAAACTTTAGTCTCAACTTTGTACAAACTATCATTCTCTAACAGAGAAAGACGGTTTTCAGCTCTTGTGGGCTTTCTTTCTGTTCATTTGCTTAGTTGCACTAACAGAGTGTTACTCTTCACAGAATCGCTAAACTGAGCGTTTTATGCTTAGAAGTTCAAACATATGTTCATGATCATAAAACTAAAAACTCACTGAAATCTGTTCTGCATTGCTGAAACATTTCATTTAAGATGTTAGAAACATCTTTAGTGTGGGCAAGCTTTAGTCTCAACTTTGTACAAACTATCATTCTCTAACAGAGAAAGACGGTTTTCAGCACTTGTGGGCTTTCATTCTGTTCATTTGCTTAGTTGCACTAAAAGAGTGTTTCTGTTCACAGAAGCGCTAAACTGAGCGTTTTATTCTTAGAAGCTCAAACATATTTTCATGATCATAAAACTAGTAACTCACTGAAATCTGTTTTCTACATTGCTAAAACATTTCATTTAAGATGTTAGAAACATTTTAGTGTGGGCAAGATTTAGTCTCAACTTTGTACGAACTATCATTTTCTAACAGAGAAAGAATGTTTTCAGCACTTGTGGGCTTTCATTCTGTTCATTTGCTTAGTTGCACTAACAGAGAGTTACTGTTCACAGAATCGCTAAACTGAGCGTTTTATGCTTAGAAGCTCAAACATATGTTCATGATCATAAAACTAGTAAATCACTGAAATCTGTATTCTGCATTGCTAAAACAATTCATTCAAGACGTTAGAAACATCTTTAGTGTGGGCAAGCTTTAGTCTATACTTTGAACAAACTATCATTCTCTAACAGAGAAAGAATGTTTTCAGCACTTGTGGGCTTTCATTCTGTTCATTTGCTTAGTTGCACTAACAGAGTGTTACTGTTCACAGAATCGCTAAACTGAGCGTTTTATGCTTAGAAGCTCAAACATATGTTCATGATCATAAAACTAGTAACTCACTGAAATCTGTTTTCTGCATTGCTAAACATTTCATTTAAGATGTTAGAAACATCTTTAGTGTGGGCAAGCTTTTGTCTTAACTTTGTACAAACTATCATTCTCTAACAGAGAAAGAATGTTTTCAGCATTTGTGGGCTTTCTTTCTATTCATTTGCTTAGTTGCACTAACAGAGCATTCCTCTTCACAGAAGCGCTAAACTGAGCGTTTTATGCTTAGAAGCTCAAACATATGTTCATGATCATAAAACTAGTAACTCACTGAAATCTGTAATCTGCATTGCTAAAACATTTCATTTAAGATGTTAGAAACATCTTTAGTGTGGGCAAGCTTTAGTCTTAACTTTGTACAAACTATCATTCTCTAACAGAGAAAGAAGGTTTTCAGCACTTTGGGCTTTCATTCTGTTCATTTGCTTAGTTGCACTAACAGAGTGTTACTGTTCACAGAAGCGCTAAACTGAGCGTTTTATGCTTAGAAGCTCAAACATATGTTCATGATCATAAAACTAGTAACTCACTGAAATCTGTTTTCTGCATAGCTAAAACATTTCATTTAAAATGTTAGAAAAATCTTTATTGTGGACAAGCTTTATTAAGTTTGTACAAACTATCATTCTCTAACAGAGAAAGAATGTTTTCAGCATTTGTGGGCTTTCTTTCTGTTTATTTGCTTAGTTGCACTAACAGAGCATTACTGTTCACGGAAGCGCTAAACTGAGCCTTTTATGCTTAGAAGCTCAAACATATGTTCATGATCATAAAACTAGTAACTCACTGAAATCTGTTTTCTGCATTGCTAAAACATTTCATTCAAGACGTTAGAAACATCTTTAGTGTAGGCAAGCTTTAGTCTCAACTTTGTACAAACTATCATTCTCTAACAGAGAAAGAATGTTTTCAGCACTTGTGGGCTTTCATTCAGTTCATTTTCTTAGTTGCACTAACAGAGCGTTACTGTGCACAGAATCGCTAAACTGAGCGTTTTATGCTTAGAAGCTCAAACATATGTTCATGATCATAAAACTAGTAACTCACTGAAATCTGTATTCTACATTGCTAAAACATTTAATTCAAGACGTTAGAAACATCTTTCTTGTGGGCAAGCTTTTGTCTTAGCTTTGTACAAACTATCATTCTCTAACAGAGAAAGAAGGTTTTCAGCACTTATGGGCTTTCTTTCTGTTCATTTGCTTAGTTGCACTAACAGAGTGTTACTGTTCACAGGAGCGCTAAACTGAGCGTTTTATGCTTAGAAGCTCAAATATATGTTCATGATCATAAAACTAGTAACTCACTGAAATCTGTATTCTGCATTGCTAAACATTTCATTTAAGATGTTAGAAACATCTTTAGTGTGGGCAAGCTTTTGTCTTAACTTTGTACAAACTATCATTCTCTAACAGAGAAAGAAGGTTTTCAGCATTTGTTGGCTTTCTTTCTGTTCATTCCCTCACCCTAAAAGAAGAAGATATAAGGGACTGCCTGTCAAAAGTGATTAATTTATGACCCCCCGCCCTCCCGCCCCCTATGAATTATGATCCGGATATCGAACAAACACGTGTGTCGTCTAGTTCCTGTTCCTGTTTTCCTAGATGTTTATGGCCCCCAGGTGTCAAACAGAGTACCTCTGACGACCTGTTCCTGTTTTCTTGATGCTTGTGAACGGATGTGTCAAATTGAGACTCTCTGGCGTCCTGTTCCTTGATGTTTTATGGCAGTGGCCATTTTGGCGATCAGGATATAATTCAGTCATCAGGATTTACCATGTGCTATGAAGAGCAATCTGGGGTGGACCTTCAAGCGTTCTGGTTTTTTCACACCTTTGAACAAGAACAAAAATGAATGAGATGATAGGGAACACACTCTTTTGTATTGGGATGAAAGACTCTTCCAAAAATGTATCCCTATTGTCATCAATGGTTGCTCAGGTTGGTCAACAGATCAAAATGGCAAAAATTATCAAACAAAGCAACTATCTAATCCATCCAGGCTTCTGAAAAAGTGTTATGTCTGGACATGTTCTTTTTAGACCCTAAGAGTCGCAGCATATTTTCCACTCATGAATCATATGAAGAAGCAGTACATAAGTTTTAGAAATAAAACAAGAAAGTTATAAGAGAACTTACATGAGTTAAAGTGACATCCATGCAGTCCAGTTGCCTATCTGTGAATGAAGTTATTCCCAGACATGCATCCTTAGCCCTCCGTCTGCTGACTGTGTTGTTGTGTATTTGGTTTGCAATGTGTTACCCTGACTGGTAGTATCAAACATGAATTGAAAAGTTAGTCAGGATGTAGCTTTTCACATGAATGTCCTAACTAGTCTAAAATCTTCTAAATTATTCTTTCATCTTTTCTTCAAATGTCTCCTTCCTGACTTTCGGGGCCGGTACAACGGTGTTTATGCCGACACCTCACCATGGTCTGATCTATAGTCTATATGTTAAGGTCTCTCACCTTCTGAGCAGGAAGGTGCCAGGGCATCTATCTTTTGGTGGTGGAAGACAAACTGTGTCACCTTCTGAGCAGGAAGGTGCCAGGGCATCTAGCTTTTGGTGGTGGAAGACAAACAGCGTCCTGTTTGGGGTTGTACTTTTGTTTTAGGTTGAAAGATGTCCAAACACATTTATCTGATCTATGAGGTAAATGTTAATGGTTCTTACCTTCTGAGCAGGAAGGTGCCAAGGCGTCTAGCTTATAGTGGTTGAAGATGTCATCTTAATGTGTCTATGTTAACGCCTGACTTTTTGACTAAATGTTTCATTGAATGTATTGTCTGGTAGGGTTTTATTCTGAGTGGGTTAATTTAAAACATAAGAATTTTCTTTATTGAACAACTACATTTTTAAAAACAAAACAAAGATGGGTGTACGTAACAGCAGATGCATGTTTACCCAAAAACCATTACCAGGACTCTGTTCATGTTTTAAAATATTTTCAGTTTTTATTTACTGAAAGTCATTTAACATAGGTTCTTCTTTTTATTTAGTAGTATATGAGTTTAAACTATCTAGTAAGGGTTTATTTAGGGTGGGTTTTAATTTTTAAAACATAAGAAAAGGATCAGAACCATTTATTTTTTAACAAATATGTTGAACGTTACAGTAAATGCATCCCTACCCAAAAACATTACTAGTATTCTGACCAAGTTTTTAATCTTTGCTTTATATTATTTTATCTGATTAAGAAACATCTAAGTTGTATTTACTAGTAGATTTAGTAAGTTATATTTGATAAAGTTGTAGATCCTCGGAGTGTGTTCATAGGTCAGAAAGAAATTAAAACATCCATCCCTATTGGACAGAAAACGTTGGGTAGGTGTGTGTGTTTTTTTTTATAATGTAAATTTTTCATGCTCCGCCTACAGCTGACATCACACCTCAACACATTCAAAGGGTGTCCGCTCTAACCTGATCAGTTTCACAAAAAGTCACTGATTAGCTAGTTTGCTAGCCTCATCTACTGCTGTGGAATCTCTGAGAAAGACTTTGTTTTTTACAATGGCTTACAAAAATGGTGAGTGTATTTATTTTTTATATTAGATGGTCTCTTTGTGAATGGGGTTTCTTACTCTGTTTAACTTTAATGTTTAACAGGATTTTTAAATCGTATGTGTGTACAATTCAGAATACTTTAAGGCGCAGAATGCATTTGATCATCTTGACCAGCTACGTAAGTAATGTATTTGTTTTATACACATATTATAGTGAATACACTGTGTTTTTTAAGGATTTATCCACTTATTTTATATTAACTATACTTATTTGTGGTTAGTTAGAGCTCCACTGATTAACAGCTTGGATCAACGGTCTGCTAACAACCGCAGTAGTTCCTTGAATGGTATGTTGTATTTATTAGTACTTACATTTGAAATATCTGTTTGATGTATGTGGTTTAAAAACTTTTTAAAAACTAAATCTTTTTATTTTACTGTTTTACTGATTTCTTTAGGTCTTGATGTAACAGGGTTGGTTTCTCAGCCTGGGCCTGATATACCGATATAAAGTTGGTTCGACGTTTGACGTTTGACATTTTGTCAGAGATTCAGCCTCGGAAATCTTCAATAATTCTTTAACGATTTAGCACAATGACAAGAAACTTACTGTGTTGTAATTGTTTTCAAATGTAGAAGAGAACACACATTGTGTTTTATTGGTTTTAATCTGCCTTAAGGAATTATAACTGATATACCTTATAATGTAAAAGTGCAGGAAAGGGACTGTCTGCAAAGTGCAAAACGAAGAGAAAAAAAAAGCACAATTATTCCATCTAAATGCTTCACTTGTGAAATGTATAAATAATAAATCTCAAATCAAATGGGTGTGTCTTATTATTTATTAATAAAGAACATTTAGCTGTTGGTTTTATTCACAGAACTGTAGCACAACAAAAGTTATTGAAATGGAACAATTGAGAAAAAGCTTGCAAAGCATTAAAAAGATCCTAAAATAAAACTCACACTATAGTAATATACACAACTTGTCTTGACCAAGTTTGACATTCAGAAGTTTAAATAAATTAATTTTGAATGCACTCAGTTTGATATGTAAATTTAAATAGGTGTGTCTTGTTACTTGTACAAAGAACAATACTTACAGCCATCTTTTACTATCATATGTAAATCAGGATGCATACTATTGAACTAAATTTGAATCCGTTAACACACTAATGTTTAAAACATACAGTATTCCATCTCAACTTCAAATGGCGTGCCTTGTTACTGGTTTCTAGAAGAACATTTTGATGATGGTTTTAGCCACAGAACTATAATAGAACACATACTATTGAAAATTAAACCAATACATCATTTAGTTTCAAATAAATACAATCTTCTATCTCACCTAAAAAGGCTGTGTCTTGTTACAGATTTCTTATGGAACATTTTGCAGTAGTTCTCATCGTCAAAACTGATGCAGAAGTAACGCTATTGACTTTCAAAAATCGAATGCAAAGCCTTCCAAAGAGTCTCCAGTGTTACTGCCCTCTAGAGGAAGATACTGCAGGTGTTTTGACTGAGTTTGACATTCAAACGTATACATTAATTCCAAATCAATAAAGTCTTCTATTTCAACTTCAAAAAGTGTGTCTTCTTACCTGGGCATAAAAGAACATTTCGGTGAAGGTTTTACTCTCATTTGTAATTCAGGATACATGCTATTGAACTAAATTCAAATCTGTTAATAAATTAATTTAAAATGCATGCAGTGTTCTTTCTCAAATCTAAAAGGTGTGTCTTGTTACTGGTTCCTAGTAGAACATTTTGATGGTGGTTTTAGCTACAGAACTATAATAGAACACATACTATTGAAAATTAAGCCAATACATCATGTAGTTTCAAATAAATACAATCTTCTATCTCAGCTACAAAGGCTGTGTCTTGTTACAGATTTCTTATGGAACCTTTTGCAGTAGTTCTCATCGTGAAAACTGATGCAGAAGTAACGCTATTGACTTTCAAAAATCGAATGCAAAGCCTTTCAAAGAGTCTCGAGTGTTACTGCCCTCTAGAGGAAGATACTGCAGTTGTTTTGACTGAGTTTGACATTCAAACGTATACATTAATTCCAAATCAATACAAGTCTTCTATTTCAACTTAAAAAAGTGTGTCTTCTTACCTGGGCATAAAAGAACATTTCGGTGAAGGTTTTACTCTCATTTGTAATTCAGGATACATGCTATTGAACTAAATTCAAATCTGTTAATAAATTAATTTAAAATGCATGCAGTGTTCTTTCTCAAATCTAAAAGGTGTGTCTTGTTACTGGTTCCTAATAGAACATTTTGATGGTGGTTTTAGCCACAGAACTAATAATAGAACACATACTATTGAAAATTAAACCAATACATAATTTAGTTTCAAATAAATACAATCTTCTATCTCAGCTACAAAGGCTGTGTCTTGTTACAGATTTAATAAATGATATTTTGCAGCAGTTTTCATTGTCAAAAGTGATGCCGAAGTCATACTATTGACTTTCAAAAATTAATTTTCAATAGCATGTGTTCTATTATAGTTCTGTGGCTAAAACCACCATCAAAATGTTCTACTAGGAACCAGTAACAAGACACACCTTTTAGATTTGAGAAAGAACACTGCATGCATTTTAAATTAATGTATTAACAGATTTGAATTTAGTTCAATAGCATGTATCCTGAATTACAAATGAGAGTAAAACCTTCACCGAAATGTTCTTTTATGCCCAGGTAAGAAGACACACTTTTTGAAGTTGAAATAGAAGACTTTATTGATTTGGAATTAATGTATACGTTTGAATGTCAAACTCAGTCAAAACACCTGCAGTATCTTCCTCTAGGGGGCAGTAACACTGGAGACTCTTTGGAAGGCTTTGCATTCGATTTTTGAAAGTCAATAGCATGACTTCTGCATCACTTTTTGACAATGAAAACTACTGCAAAATGTTCCATAAGAAATCTGTAACAAGACACAGCCTTTGTAGCTGAGATAGAAGATTGTATTTATTTGAAACTAAATGATGTATTGGTTTAATTTTCAATAGTATGTGTTCTATTATAGTTCTGTGGCTAAAACCACCATCAAAATGTTCTACTAGGAACCCAGTAACAAGACACACCTTTTAGATTTGAGAAAGAACACTGCATGCATTTTAAATTAATTTATTAACAGATTTGAATTTAATTCAATAGCATGTATCCTGAATTACAAATGAGAGTAAAACCTGCATGAAAGTGCTCATTTAGGCCCAGTTAACAAGACACACACTTTGAAGTTGAGATGGAAAACTGAATACATTTTAAATGAATTTATTAAAATATTTTGAATATCAAACTCAGTCAAAACAACTGCAGTATCTTCCTCTAGGTGGCAATAATACTGGAGACTCGTTGGAAGGCTTTGCAAGCTTTTATTGAACGTTAATAGCATAACTTCTCTTTCCTTTTTGACAATGAAAAGTATTGGAAAATGTTTGTCTAGGAATCTCTAAGAATACACAGCCTATGGTTTTAGAGAAAGAAAGCTGCATTCAATTTAAAAGAATTTATTAACAGATTTGAATTTAATTCAATAACATGTATCCTGATTTATATATGACAGTAAAACTTGCATAGAAATGGTCTTCTAGGATACAGTAACAAGACACACACTTTGAAGCTGAAATAGAAGACTGTATTGAATTTAAATTAACTTTTAAAATATTTTGAATGTCAAACTCAGTCTAAACATCTTCCTCTAGGGGGGCAGTAGTACTGGAGACTCTTTGGAAGGCTTCAAAATTGATTTTTCAAAGTCAATAGTGTCACTTTTGCATCACTTTTGACAATGAAAACTACTGCAAAATGTTCTTAAAGAAATCTGTAACAAGACACAGCCTTTGAAGCTAAAACAGAAGACTATTTATTTTGAACTAAATTATGTATTGGTTTCATTTTCAATAGTATGTGTTCTATTATAGTTATGTGGGTAAAACCAACATCAAAATGTTTGTCTACTCTGTAACAAGACACACCCATTGAGGTTGTGTAATAAAACTGTGTGTGTTTTAAATTAATTTATTAAAATGTAGATTTTCAAATTCTTTGTTGAATTTCAATAGCATGTTTTCTGTTATAGTTCTGTGACTAAAACAAATATAAAAAAATCTTCTTATGAAAACAGTAAGAAGACACACACCATGAGGTTGATACAGGAGAGTGTATTATTTTAAATTAATTTCTTTATTGGTTTTAATTTCAATAGCGTGTACTTATTTGGTGTCATACTTCTGTTAATATAACGAAAAAAAAAAAAAGGACCTGGAATCAGCCTACTGCATAACCACTGGATTATGGACTACTAATGCTTTTAATGTTGTTTTTCTTTTATTAATATATTTATTAATAGTAATAATATAATAATAACTACTATCACATATCTTGTTTACAATATTTCTTATTTAAATTCAAGTGAGCATTGTAAGTGTTTGTCTTTATATCTTTCAAAGACCTTGGGAGCACAAATTGCTCTTGTTTTGTTAATTATAAAAAAACATTCCGGTGGGAAATTTTTTTGTTTTATCATTTTCATGTACTTTGTAGACGGTCCCTAGCTAGCATAAGCGCTAGCGCGCCACTGCTAGACTCTTTATGTGTTGCAACAAATCGAGGAGAATTAAAATAATAAAAACTGCGATGTGTGTTCAGATCTACGTTCTATTGCTTTTCAGATAAGCCATTTTTATACAATTATACTCATCCACTAAGAATTTATTGAATTTTTTCGCGGGTGAATATCTGTCTAATATCCAATGTCAAACATCGAACCAACTTTATATTGGTGCCTGATATTCAGAACATAATTGTTGGACCCCCAGAGCCATCTGCATCGGCCAGTTCAGGTTAGATCTGATTCCTCTGAAAATATCTATTTGATGTATGTGGTTTAAAAACTTTTTAAAAACTAAATCTTTTTATTTTACTGTTTACTGATTTCTTTAGCTCTTGATGTAACAGGGTTGGTTTCTCAGCCTGGGCCTGATATTCAGAACATAATTGTTGGACCCCCAGAGCCATCTGCATCGACCAGCTCAGGTTAGATCTTGATTCCTCTGAAAAAACATTTGTTTGATGTATGTGGTTTAATACTTTACAAAAACAATCTTTTATTTACTGTTTACAGCTTCTTTAGCTTTCGATGTTGCCGGATTGGTTTCTCAGCCGGGGTTTGATATCCAGAATAGAGATGCAGGACACTCAGAGCCATCTGCATCGACCAGTTCAGATCAGAGACGATCTTTGTTAAAAGTCAACAGGGGTGTTAAACGGCCCCAGCCAGACAAATTAGCAACAAGGGCTACTACCTCAAGGCTTAGTACTAAGAGACGCCTAGCACCGACCCTGACACGTTGTAGCCCAACGACAACCCACGAATCAGTTGGTATGTATATTTCTATTTTAATTCAAGAATCTGTTGTAATAAGAGAGTGAAAAAAAAAAAAAAAAAAAAATCATACATTAATTTTTTATTACATGTGTGTTTTCCATAGAACTCCACAGTACAAATGTGCTGAGCTCTCAGGATAATGTTGCTAACTGGGACGATGCTTTGATCAAAAGCTGGGACGCCTATGATGATGCTGTGGTGCCGAATGTCTCAGAGTCCATAAGTTCTGCGGTGGCAGATAGACCTTCAGACGTTACAAATGCTGATAATCTTGTGCTGAATATAGATGATCAAGATTTGATATCTGCTGCAGACAGTGTGGCCCCCACAACTGTTACAAATAATACAGAGCTGACCGGGGTGGTTAAAAATCATCAGACTGAAGAACTTAACACTGTTGAGGCTCCTGCTGAACATTCTGCATCGACTAACGATCAAGCTCTACCATCAAATCAACAGTGCTTCATTCATGAACTATTGCTGGAGGCCCGTGAACATAATCGACGTGTGGAGGAACATAATCGGCGTGTGGAGGAACATAATCGGCGTGTGGAGGAAAAACTGAATGAACAAGTTGAACACCTCCGAAGATTCAACAGTCATATTGATATGTTATTGACAAACTCTGTTGAACAAGTACAGATATGCAGACTGGTTCATGAACGTACAGGCTTTATTGCTGAACAAATGAAGAAGATTGACAGCGGGCGTCGGGAGGAATTCAGAGAACGTCAACTCACGGTAACACTGCTTTCTAATATTAATAATGCTGTTTTAGGCGGTGGCAAATCCTGAGCAATTTTTGATTACACATGTAAAGAAAAATACGATGGTTTCTTCTTTTTCTCTGAGCTGACGGGTACCATGTGTTAGTTGTTTTTGATATGCTTTTACTGCAGTTGCATTTGCGTAGTGCTGTACTGATGGTGTGTTTGTTAGGTTAAATTAGTTTTTATTCACATTGATTTGTATTATAACATTCTGTGTAAATGGTGGGGTTTTTGTGATGGGTAAATCTTTAAATTTTTTTTTTTGGTTAATTACTATCTGTATAGACGTGTTTAACAGTGTTGGCTAGTGGTGTTGACTTTTTTATTACCAGCATTGAGATTTATTTTGATTGTGGTTGTTTATATAGTATGCATCTGTAATCAGATGCATATATTTCAAAAATACAAATAATTTTTTTTTTTAATTTTTGCTTAATTACTATCTGTATAGACGTGTTTAACAGTGTTGTCTAGTGGTGTTGACTTTTTTATTTTATTAGCAGCATTGAGATTTATTTTGATTGTGGTTGTTTATATAGTATGCATCTGTAATCAGATGCATATATTTCAAAAATACAAATAATTTTTTTTAATTTTTGCTTAATTACTATCTGTATAGACGTGTTTAACAGTGTTGACCTTTTTTTTTATTACTAGCATTGAGATTTTATTTTTTGATTAGGGCTGTTTATTTAGTATGCATCTGTAATCAGATGCATATATTTTGAAAACAGAAATACATCTTTTAAATATGGCTGGTAAAAGAGTACGTTCAGATGATGATCTACATAGCTGTTCATCGGAGTATGAACAGAGACCTTCTAGAAGAGCTAGATATGATGCTGATGATGATGATGATGAGATGGTTATAGTTGAGCGGTTGCAGGGCATAATTAATCAGCAGATTGAGGCCTTTGGTCCAGACTATGTAAATCTAGCAGATAGATTAGAGAGTCTTGTACAAACACAAAGGTCTAATAATGAACAGCATGGGATGATTTTAAACAATAACATGTCTGAGATAGTATCAGATCTGACATTACAGGATCTAATAACCACAGAGGTTGAAATGTTAGACTCAACTGATCCTAATCTATGTGAAAGATTAGAACAATTGATCCAGACACATGCCAGTGATTCTGAACAGATAGGCACTGGGTTATTAGATTCTGTATTGTCAGATCCCACAGGCCCCTTTGCAGGTTTAAGTCAGAATGATGTTGACAGACGAGATGGCGGTGTTGTAGGAGGATACACTGTAGTACCAAGACCCTATTTCAATGGTTTAGAGTTACATAGAGATCTGAATCTGAGAGAAATTTCATCCCCCAATTTAGCTGCATATACTATATTTGTGCAAAACGTATTGTCAGAGATGGTGTCATTTTCCAGACAGATGGCAGGTCAGGGTGGGTTTATTAACATTAGCTTGAGAGGACCTAGTCTAAAACGTGATGTGAATGCTGTACTGTCCCCCGGTAATGATTACACTGAGCAGGTTTTTGTAGACCAGTTTGAAGCTGTAATGCAGAGTAATGAAGGTGTGATGGCTGATGATTCTTTACAATTACATGTATCGATAGCCAGAAGTAAGAATGGTGGGGTTCGTAGGAAGATTATCGATATCGCCCATGATGATGTGTTTAAGAGGAAGAAGATGCATTTATTTTGTCCGAACAATGTTGGAACAAATTTATGCTTTGCTATCTGTTTAGCCCATTTTCTTGAACCACAAACACCACACCATGACTTAGAAGGAAGGGCCATGACCATACAGAATGCTGCCGGTTTCACATCATGTAGCGAAGTTTGAGAAGGCCCTCTGGAGTCGATTTACGCGTATACGCGTTTTGGGGGTGGATGATAACCCCAGAAAAGAACTTAAATACACTTCAGGTTTTGATCGTTACAGAAAGTGCAATACATCAATCGAGAAGGGTCTACTTTTTTTTGTATACACATAATAACAACAAAACTTTGGATAACAAAATCAAGGAAGTGCTGTCTGCAGCCTTTGTCACTTCAGATACAAAGTCATTAAAATGACTGTAACTCAGTACTCAACGAAGAGACGAAAGCCTGAGTCTAAAAACTAAACAAGTGCTGCCGAAAAAAATATTCTGTGATAAAAGTAATCCATATGAAAAGCGAATGTCCGTTTCACAACCCCTTCTAATGCGACCACGCCCCCGCGCCGAGCGCGCTTTTGAGATTCTGTTTCACTGAAGCGCGCGGCTTTTGAATACACACAACAGAAGACAAGCGCAGCGAGACTGTTCTTCAAGTTTTATTATTTTACATGAGAGGAATAAGAGAAATTCACCCCAAAAAAGCATGTGGTTGAGGATTGAGATTTGGATTCCTCAGATTAAAAAGAATGAAGCACTTTATCAGCAGAGTTCATAAAGTACTGTTATGTCAGGATCTTTATTTATAACTTGTTAACATAAAGTGTAGAATCAACGTGAAAATGTAAACTTGCATGCTCTAAATGTCTGCAAGTGAAAGTAGTGACTTTCACAGACAACCCCATTCCAAAAGCTTGATGTAAATAATATAAAATGTAACAATAAATGTAACTGTAACAAATCCAATTGTCCCGACTGTTTGCGATTAATATATAATAAGTAATAAAATAACAATACTGTTAAATGTGTTTTTTTTTTTTTGCTAATAAACTACCATTTGTAAAAGGTTTCTCATATTAAGGAGTGTGAACGGGAGTAATGATGTAGAAAATCAGTTTGCGATACTTTTTGTTATTTTCCCACGCTCTAATAAACTGTTTAAATGCACTCACAACTAAATATTAAGTTATGACGTGGGATATTACATCGCCATTTATTTTGTCCTCACATTATTTCTTGTAAGCAGATCCGCATTATGCAGCTCCTTATGCAGGCCTTTGTTTGTTCAGGTGTGAATTCATGATGTCCTGCTCGAACTATTGTCTGAACAATTTAAATTAATATATTGTTTTCTGTAAGTGATAATGTAAGTCACCGATTTCAGGGAAACAAAAAGCGTCTAGGGCTACAAGCTCCAGTTCTCAAAATCCTGGGAACCCTTTTCTGTAATGTTTCATACCTTTTTCAAAGCCTACCAAACCTAGTTTTCACTAACCACGCTAAACATTTTTTTTGCTCCAAAAACCCGTTACATCTATTTATATAGCCGAGTTTTGATTACAGTCAGATTAGACTTAGCCATTTAGATGATAGAAACTGAAAAAAAGCACAAAATGTCAGGGAATGACATTCTCCAGGGCCCCCAATTACAAACATAAAAATTTTTTCTTTACACAGAACTATGAGAAGGTCTTAAAAAAAAAAAATTGTGGTTTTTCACACACAGATCTAGTGACGGTCGATTAGAAAAGTATAAAACGCATGAAAAGCCACACCCCAAAACTGTTTTTCTGTATCTAAATGATAGTCATACTTACATGATAAAGAACTCACAGCATTTAGGGATCAGATGTGTGTGTGAACTGTTATGAGGATCAAAAAATAGACATCAAATGTAAACTTGCATTGCCTCTCTGTCTGCAATGACAGTGAACCCAAAAAAAAAACCAAAAACACAATACATTTTCCCAACTTGTAAACCACAATTGTAAATTACACACTTGTTTAAGCTCATAAACTACCAGTTGGTGGTAACGTGTCGGGTAGATCCCTTTGCGATACTATTAAATACTGCAGTAAATGCAGTAGACGTTATTATCGCCTAATCCGCCACCCCCACAAATGTCCTTTTGTCTGTAGGTGCGCCTGGGTGATAATGTAAGTCTGGAGTATGAATGTTTGCATACAGCCTACAGTACCTAAAAGAGCTTGACTTAAACTATTATGATTTTGAATCACGTATAAGTGATCATGGGAACATGTCGCGAAATACGCTTCTGCCATGTTTTGCTGTAGAAGAAATACTCTGAATTTGGGTGAAAAAACTGATGAAAACAACTCATCAATAAATTCAGGCAACCCAAATTTAAAAATTACACACTTGTAGCACCCAACGCTTCAGGCTTGATCATTACTGGAGTATTTTGCAAATAGGTCTTAACTTAAGATCGATGCTAGGTGTAGACTATCTCTCATGTTTGATGAGATGACCAATCTGCATCAGCAACACATTTTGCCTATGGCTTTAGCGAAGACATCTGCAGCATTAAATCTGACCACAGCTGAGAAGGGCTACTTTCCTCATCTTTTCAATAGGTTGGAGAATCAGAGCTATGTAGGTCCATACCCCGCTAAGCATTACTACGGTTATAACAACATGACAGACAGTGCTAGGACAAAATTTGACCAGTGGTACGATACTCTTGCAGGAAAGATCTTCGACTTCAGGAAAGAGATTGGGGTGTATTGTATGAATGATGTAGTTTTACTACGTGAAGCATGCATGAAATATAGAGAGGAGTTCATACAGTGTACGCAGATCGACCCATTTAGCTACACCACCTTGGCATCATGTTGCATGGGTGTGTTTAAGACACACTTCCTCAAGCCTAACACAATAGCCTTGACTCACAATAATGCATACGTACAGCAACACAAGACATTCTCGAATGCTTCGATCGAATGGCTTGAATATGTGAAAAAGACCCGTGGGGTGGACATCCACCACGCCCTTAACCATGGTGAGATGAAGTTTGGATCATATTATGTAGACGGTTATTATGAGAAAGATGGTGTGAGAAAGGCTCTAGATTTTGCAGGTTGTTTTTTCCATGGGCATTGCTGTCGTTATAGAGCTGATTATATTAACCCCCAGTCCAAAATTCCTTTTGGAACGCTCATGACTATGTTCAATGACAGGATCGATGTTTTACAACGTGTACACCACCTAGACACAGAGGTTATGTGGGAATGTCGGTGGACTAATCTTAAGCAAACAGACCCTGATGTAATTGATTTTATGTCTACTTATTCAGCACCAGAGAGACTGAAACCTCATGATTCACTTTTTGGTGGGAGGACCAATGCCTACAAGTTGTACCACAAAACTGTTGATGGTGAGAAGATCAGATATGTTGATTTCACTAGCCTCTACCCATACTGTCAGGCTCGGAAGAGCTATCCTATCGGTCATCCAGAAATTATTTTCAGCGATTTTGAAAATCTAGAAAATTATTATGGTCTTGTCAAGGTAAAGATGCTGCCTCCTCGAAAATTACTATATCCAGTGCTTCCCATCAGGTCCTCCGGGAAATTAATGTTCTCCCTCTGCCGCACATGTGCGGAAGAGCAAAGTAATGTCATACCTTGTACTCACACCGATGATGAAAGAGCAATTTTGGGGACATGGGTCAGTCTTGAATTGTTAAAAGCCATTGAGAAGGGTTATGCTGTGGTTAAGATCTATGAGGTTTGGCATTTTCCACAGAGATCTGACAGACTGTTTTGTGATTATGTGAAGACATTTTTGCAGTTTAAACAGCAAGCCTCTGGCTATCCCTCAGATGTAATCACTGAGGATGACAAAAGGGGGTACATCGATGACTATCATAAAAAAGAAGGGATTAAACTTGATGCTGAAAAGATAGCTTATAACCCTGCTCAAAGGTCAGTTATGAAATTACTTTTGAACAGTCTTTGGGGACGATTCTGTTTAAGTACTAAAATCTCGCTAATTCTAAACTTTTGAAAAACCCCGAAGATTTTGCTCATTTCATCTTTGGATGTCAGTACGAGATCAAGTACTTTACTTTTCTATCTGACAGTGTTGCACTAGTACAGTACAAACATGCAGAGGGGTCTTTTTATGAGACTCGAGATGTTAATGTTTTTATTGGTGCTTTTACAACTGCCCATGCTCGACTAGAGTTGTATGATCTAATGGACAAGCTGGGGGATAGGCTTCTCTATAGCGATACTGATAGTGTCATCTATGTGTCTAGAGAAGGAGACTGGGAACCTCCACTAGGTCCATATCTAGGTGAACTGACAGATGAGGTTGGCTGTGATGATTATATCACAGAATACTGTTCCGGAGGACCTAAGACATACGGCTTCAGAACTGCAAAGGGAAAAGTGTGTATGAAAGCAAAGGGGATAACATTGAATTCAGAAAATTCCAAAGTTATCAGATTGGACTCATTGATCAGCCTTGTTAACGGCTATGTAAATTCATCTGACAGTACTCAGCACATACTAGCCCACACAGATAACATCGTGAGAAATAAAAAGACGGTCACATTGCATAACAAGTCAGTTGTTAAAAGATTCAAGGTTGTGTATAACAAGAGGGTGCTTCTCCCTGATTATAGAACATTGCCTTATGGCTACTGATAACATTCTCAGTTATCGAGGGGTAAAGGATACAGACGGGTTTGATCCACGGTTTCAACATCCGTTCTCAATGATCCTGTGCGGCCCTTCGTGCTCAGGAAAAACTTTTTTTGTAAAAATGTTGTTGCAGAATGCAAAAAGTATGATTTCTAAAAATGTTGAAAACATTGTGTACATTTATGATTGTTGGCAACCATTGTATGATGAATTGTTGAAAATGTATGATATTAAATTTATTGAAGGTATCCCACAGACCCTGAATGATGACCATCTGTTTCCACCCAACAAAATAAATTTTTTGATTTTGGATGATGTTATGAAAAATGCTAGCGGTAATTCTGAGGTTGAACGAGTTTTCACACAATATGTTCATCACAGAAATTTGAGTGTCCAGAATTTATTTTTTCAGGGTAAGTCCAGTAGGACCCCCAAATTAATGTTTTAGCAAAACAAATGTATCCTTCAAACACAAAATTTTTCATGGAATGTTATCAAGACGCAACCAGTGAACCTTATGGTCACCTTATGATTGATTATAAAGCTAAAACACCAGAGCAGTATCGTCTCAGAACGGCTTTACTTTCACCATATCCAGCGGTCTATCTCCAGAAAAGAAAATAGTAACAGCATTTCAGGGAAGAATGTCTGCAAGACTTTTAAGAAACCTGTCCCTTTTGAAGCTATTATTAAAAGGAACACCAAAACAAAGGCATGTTATTTTACAGTCAGCTTCAGATGAGTTCATAGTTACATTGTGCGAACTAGCTCTCAATATCCTCCATGGTAATGTTCGCTCACCACACAACAATACCAGAAGCTTAAGAGGAGAAAAAGCAGAGATCAGATTTGTTGCAAATAAAAAAGATTGGGGTAGGAGAAAGAGGCGGATGATTAACCAGCAGGGAGGGTTTCTTCTACCTCTTTTAAGTGTCGCAGTCCCCTTTATAACCAGTTTGATTGCATCTAAATAATGTCGGGGATGAATTATGCAGAGAAGATGTATATGATTCCACAACACCAGTTGGATAAGTTGAGAACATCCAACCAGCGCGAGTCTTTACAGCAGGTTGTAGAGAATGATCTGGATATGACTATAAGAAATATTTTGTACAATAAAGATCTGGAGCCATATGAGAAAAGCCAAGATGTACACCTCTGTTTTGCAGAGGTATTTAACAGTGTCTAGGCTGGGGGACAAGGAAACAAATACATTAACACTAAGCTTTCCGACAGCAGATGGGGGTGATGAAGTACAACTCCCCCCTACTACCACAGACAGCCATGATGTTACAGACGTTGTTGTGGATGAAGTTTTAAAGAATGTTCCGCAGAGGAGTTTAAAAAATATTCGTTACATTTTAGATAAAATGTCTAAAACTAAAAACATTGCTTCATGGACTGACTCGGGCGAGTTTGTGTTTAAAGGTAGAACTATCGAAGGTTCACATATCCTGGACTTAGTAAAAAGTATAACAGCTCCACAGAAGATTGTGGATGAACGAAGACCAACAGGATGGCATGAGTTTCTGGAGGCTTTTGCGACATTAAATATACCATATTCAACAATAGCAAACCATTATGTTAGACATGCTATTAACTCTTTCAAAACCAGAACCTCTTCAATTCCGAGTTCATCCAAAAAGAATAAAAAAAAAACAAAGAGATCTCTCCCGAGTACACCAACTGCAAATTATTCAGAAGATACAGTTTTCAAATCACCTGTTCTTGACAGAAGCCAGTGGTTAAGTTTTTAATGTGTGTGTGTGTGTGTGTGTGTGTGTGTGTGTGTGTGTGTGTGTTTTTTTTGTTTTTTTTTCAATGTATAATCTTGTGATTACCGGCATTGTTTCAAAACAAATAAAAAGAAGATGATGTGAAAAATTAAAAGACTGTTTTATTTGTTTTTATGAAAATTATTATATATATATATATATATATATATATATATATATATATATATATATATATATATATAATATATATATATAAAAAAGAACATTACATGTACATTTCACCAGTTTGTACACATTGTACACATTTGAATACATTTTCATTACAATGAGACAATTTTAGTTTTTTCACAAAATTTGACACTTTTTTGTCATTTTTTATAAAATCATCAGTATACAGACTCATTACATTTTCATAATCCAAACCCTTTGCCATATGGTAGAGAAAAAATACACAATGTTGTCCACATGTGTCTGATGAAAAATCTTGGACTTGCCTAGTTGAGTATTGTACAGACGTGGTGTTAAGGTGTAGAAAGTCTTTAATCATTGTAGGGAAACGATAATGGTCTGGTTTATTACCAAAGCTGTCATAAAAACATCCTACATGATTTTTGTTTATGTAAATGGCTAACCAATGTTCGCCAGGAAGTAGAGAAACACGTGTGAATTAAATACAACCATTGATGGTAATATTCTTAATGGTACTTTAGGTAGATAGTCACACGGTAGAACTCCGAGAAAATGAGTGTTACATGAAATCTTATCCAGCACAGCTGTGAGTTGGACAGTGTTCATCTTTTGTATTAATAGTAATCAACCAACACCTGTCTACGGTTTGAGACTTGTATAATACTGTCGAATATAGCATAGACAATTAAATTAATGGTATGGGGGAGCGGTTGTCTAAAACGTACTTCCAGTCTTATATTGCCTGCCTTGATAAGTGATATGTGTTGCCCACACTCTTCATCTGGTGTGAGGTTGAATGCGTAGAGTGTATAACCTTGTAGGAAGTCCTCCCTGTCAATAGATAGAGCCTGATTTTTAAGATGTTTTCCAGAAGACAGCGCTAACTGGTAAAATTCACGCACTGCGGAACCGCTGCCATATTCAGGCTGAAGAGGCTTTGAGGGGTACTGATGTCCGTCAACATATAAGGCTAAAAATTCTAGATCATAATGTTTAAATGCAAAGGGGTTTTTATTATAGGAACCTGTAAATGCATCATTGTCAACCATCGCTAGAACCACAGATTTTGGCAGAGTTCCTAAGAATAGGTTTTCTTGATTGCAGACACGAGAGCCAGCAGGAATTGAGAAGTTTTTGAGGTTCACTCTGTCTATGGGATACTTTGCTGTGGTTGAGAGCAGTGCTTGCGCATGACCTAATCTTACAACTGGTGAGACGCTCACTTTTTTACAAAATAGCGAGGCTGATATGGTTTAGTTTGGTAAGCCACAGCGTCACTCCTCATCAAACAGAATTCATCTTTAGCTCTTGTCATACGAATTTTTATATCCATCCCATTAAGCATTAATTTTTCTTGAAAGAAAATATCACTGTGAATGGGTGCTAGTAGCTCCACAACAGGTATTTTTTTCAATAGCTGTTTGTGTCAGTGGTACTGTGAATAGATCGAGTTCAGATTTGATGCACTCTTCTGACATAGTGTGTAATAAAGCCATAATCTAGAATATTGTATTGACAGATCTCTTTGTCTTTGCTGTTGTAATCCGCTTGGCAGCCACTTTTCGCCTACGTTTTCCGACTGAGGTCTTCTTAGTTGTGCGCCTTCTTTTCTTTGGTGTTTGACCACTCCTCCTGGTTCCTGGCGGTCTAGACATTCTTTTGCGAGACATCACCATTAATCCAGACCCGTCTTGAGTATTATTGTTGTTATAAGAACGTGTTAACGTATTGCTAACAACATCGCTTAGTATGTTTTTTGCAGCTGATCTTAGATGCGGTTTTGCTATATTAAAAACCACGCTTTAGTAATGGTATAGCCATTCTAAAGAGACCCCTAAAAAATTCCCCCCACCCCTGCTCCGTACATTACTCCACCCCCTGCATAACCGGGGATACCGTTACCAGCTTGGTTTTGGTAATAAGTTACGTAACGCTCAGGATCCATTTGGTAAGTACTTAAATATGCCATTCTATTATTATTATTTTAAAAAACAACCTGTTTCACAGGCCTAAAGTGTAGCTTGGCACTCACCTTACCATAAGTAAAACGTACGTTTTGATCCTGATCGTCTTTTACCTCTATAGCTATCTCTGTAATGGATGCTTTATTGACCGGTACGTAATGAGGTTTGTCGTATCTAACACTGACAATCTTATTATTTTCACCATCTATATGTACACATCTCAGTAGCGGGACATATGAATCACCAACTGATTGGTATTCTATGATATTTGTGTATATATACAGAGTGTAGAACCCTCCATTTATGTCAGCTTGATGCGGTGCGTATGTCACAGGTGTGACCCCACCGATGTAGTTTTCATCATGCTTTTTTGCAGATTCTATAGCGGCCCCTGGTTTTAACCCTAGTATAATAGCTAATCTCCCAAAAAATGTCAGAGAAATCTTAGGAGGGGCTTTTAGAAAGATTTTGTTTTTAACATGATCATATCCGAGGGTTGTTCCTGGAGGTAAAGTTGTATTTATTTCTCTAATCAGAAATACAATATCTTCGTAGTAGCCTGTCTTTAGTCTGTTGCATAGCTTTGATATACTTTGACCATCATTATCGATACTGATTTTTATTCCCTCTCCAACTGCATGATGACCGTGTCCTTGCTTCTCAAAATCCTCCAATCTGTTCCGACCATCAGTGACAATATATGCTGCATCTTCCTCTGGAAATGTATACCATGAAATGGGGTATACGAACTCAATCAATCCAACCTCCCACTCTCCTTTTAGGTTTAGAGTTCTTGACAACATGGTTCTATAACTAGAAATAGTATTGTCCGGATAAACATATAAGGATGCATTACAGGGGAGCGTAACGTAAAAACCAGCCTCAGACATCGCTGTTTTTAAATGAATGTCTACAAATCTGAGAGGGTCGACCATTTTTACGGTCTCTGTACATCTACCACATCTTTCTCATTTACCCATGTATTGAATTTGGAAGGCCATCCAGCCCACTGGACCAGAACCATAGATGATCGCCCACGTCGCTTCTTTTCCAAAATTGTATCTATTTTAAATGCTTTGTTATTGCTTACAAATATTTTTTGTAATTCCTGCTCATAAAAAACACCATTGATAACATCACCATCATAATCACAGAGTCTATAGACAGGTGGTTGTCGAGGGATACATTCATTCACTGTGAAAAATTCCTCTGTGTAGTTTTTCTCATATCCTTTTGTAAACGGGCCCCTTACTTTAGAGATTCTAACTATATCTCCAATCTTATACTTAAATATTGGTTTGACACTGTGTCGCTCTCTAGAGCCATATAGGTTATGTAGCACAGTAGATACATTTTCTTTGTTCACATCAATTGGTCGCATCTTGATACTTCTGTGATAACTAGCATTGTAACTATCTGTGATGTCTTGAAGTATATCGATGTATCGCCTGGAGTTTGTAGCTGTTAAATAACGCCACATTTTTCCCTTTAAAGTTCTGTTAAAACGTTCTATAACGCAAGATTTTAATTCACTGTCTGTTGCAAAATGTATGATATTGTACTTTTTTGCCATGCTTTGAAAATGTTTGTTAAAAAATTCCTTTCCTTTATCTGTTTGTAATTTCAGTGGTACACGTCCCTCTTTCAGTATGGACTCAAAAGCTTTTGTAACCTCCACTCCACTCTTGTTTTTTAACGCACGTGTCCATGCATATTTACTGAACAGATCTATACATGTCAACAGAAAATGATTGTTGTCATTTTCTTTGGCATATGCCGTCATATCAACTAGATCAGCCTGGAACTGCATGTCTATACCATAGACGAAAACTCTATTTCGTTTGTATTTTAGGGGGGCTGTTCTGTGTAATGTGTAAGCATCCTCACCGGCCAGCCAGTCTGAAACTTCTTTATTGGTTAAGCGAACCCCTGTATCCTTTAAAACAGCATCTTTTAAACGTTTTTTACCTCCTAAAGAACCAGGGTTAGAAGGAGTATAGTAAATCTTTTTCATAAGCTGTTCAGACATATTGTCACTTCAGAGTTTACAAAGGAATAACACATAAGAGTTTAAGTAAAATGGCTTTTATTTACCAGAAAAAACAGTTAAAGAAGACTCCAACAGTCTTTAAACATCATCAATATACTGAAGAAACCTTACACACATAACAATATTTTTATCAATGATGTAGTCAACCAATGTTTCAATAATCTCACAAACATTTGTCTGATCATTTCTTGAAATCAGTGCCACACATAGATCTGTTACATATGTACATAAACATAGAATGTCAGCAATTCTAATGCTACTACCACATTGAGTCATTAGGTCTAGTATTTTTCTGATAGTCACAGAAACTGATTCACTAGCATCAATACACATACGCATCACATCAGACCACTCATCTGACATAGCTCTTACAATAGCCATTTGATTCCTCAGGTTTGTAAAATGTTTGACATCAATAGCACATCCATTTAATGCTAAGGAGGTATCAGGATTATCGTCAATGATCTTATACAGTAAGTTGGTAATTTCACATCTTATACGCTGTTTAAATAGACATTTTGTCAGAACATTAACACACCATGTATTACCCATAATGGTATTATACTCGTTGAGTGTCTGGACACCGCTTCCAACAATCCACTGCGTCATAGACAATCTGTTCGCTGTTGTTATCCACAACTTTTTCTCTGACTTCACGAAGCTTCTCCACGATGAACACCTCGTCACGTAGTTCGCACAGAATGGCGTCCACAGTACCCTGGATCCTCTGAGGATTAATCCTTAAACCATACCGATTCAGGGCTTGACCTATTATGTGTTTTAGCTCAGGCTTAACAAGATTACGTGACAGTTCCTCGAAGTATGCATCAAAGAAATAGGCTCCTGGTTCAAACAGACATGAGTGCCTAAGTTGACTAGGATGATCCACTTCACACCCTAGGCATAGGTCCTTAAGCTTTTTGTTGATAAGATGTTCCAGTATGATGACGATGGTTGCTTTTATAATTTTGAACCCTTTAGTGGGGATACATCCATCTGTGTCATCAATTCCAGCGCAGGCCTCAGCTCTAGATTTAGTTCCAGCAGAGTCGTACGGTGTTGTGAGGAAGCTCAGGTTGTGATAGCCCAGTTCCATGCAGTATTTATCCAACCAGCTATTGTCACATGTTCGTGGGAGGGTTTCCATAGGAGTAGCTCCGTCATCAACCATCTCTGATGCAATATCCATGGGTGTAGCGTTGTCATCAGGCATTGCCGGTACGTTCTCCATGGTTGTAGCATTGTCATCAGGCATCGCCGGTAGGGTCTCTGGGTTGTTGCTGTAGCAGTAGGTCGCTGGAGAATCTTGTGACATAGTGGAGCCGTAGTAGCAAATAGGTGAGCAATCTTGAGACATTGTGGAGCTGAATGTTTGCGAGCGTTCTGTTCTTCATGTATTTAATGGGTGTAGTATGGGGGCGGAGAAAAGAGGGGTTCTCTGGTCTCAGGAACGCCCTGTTCTGGGTGGAATAATTTCACCTTTACAGACGTGTAACCATCAAACATGTCACACCTTCTAAACAGCATGTCGATAATTGAAAAAACATTGTCGATTATATGAGTATCTTTCCACTGAAACAAGAATCACGCATCATAGTGCATGTAATGCTCAGACTCAGGGATAGGCCATACACCTTCTGGGGTTTTTGTCTTGTCATTGCAGCAATGAATAAAAACACCATCATCAGGCATTTTTTACTACGATCTCCAACCACGCGAAACCTTGTGTCAGGAATCACACCACTCCCTCTGCCATGTACAATGGAGCGTCATCACAGTCATTCAAATCTCTCCAAATGTGATTGTAGAACAAATACCAGTCCTTAGCTGGAAAAAGTAGAAAGGCACATTCGGATGTAAAATCTTCTTCAGTAGCCCCTGTGTAGAGTTTCACAGTCCTCATTACTTTGTCAAACACAAATCTTCCCACACGACCATCAGACATAGAGAAATCATGTTTCACTACATCCACATCTTCATTAAGAAACTTGATCAAGTTAACTCCTTGTTTTTTCCTTGGTGCAAATGTCAACTCTTCTCTCATTTCAACAGGTCCTTTAGTTGGTGAAATACGCATTATCTTTCTGACTGTTTTAGGGGTTTTTGGAGTCGCGGAAGTCATTGCGATAGGAGTATGAAGAATGTCTTCTATGTCTTAACCACTATATCCTTAACCTTATTTAAAACAAACCAGAACGCTTGAAGGTCCACCCCCGATTGCTCTTCATAGCACATGGTAAATCCTGATGACTGAATTATATCCTGATCGCAAAATGGCCGCTGCCATAAAACATCAAGGAACAGGACGCCAGAGAGTCTCAATTTGACACCTCCATTCACAAGCATCAAGAAAACAGGAACAGGACGTCAGAGGTACTCTGTTTAACACCTGGGGGTCATAAACATCTAGGAAAACAGGAACAGGAACTAGACGCCACACGTGTTTGTTCGATATCCGGATCATAATTCATAGGGGGCGGGAGGGCGGGGGGTCATAAATTAATCACTTTTGACAGGCAGTCCCTTATATCTTCTTCTTTGCACTAACAGAGCATTCCTCTTCACAGAAGCGCTAAACTGAGCGTTTTTTATGCTTAGAAGCTCAAACATAAGTTCATGATCATAAAAACTAGTAACTCACTGAAATCTGTTTTCTGCATTGCTAAAAACATTTCATTTAAGATGTTAGAAACATCTTTAGTGTGGGCAAGCTTTAGTCTTAACTTTGTACATACTATCATTCTCTAACAGAGAAAGTCGGTTTTCAGCACTTGTGGGCTTTCTTTCTGTTCATTTGCTTAGTTGCACTAACAGAGCATTTCTCTTCACAGAATTGCTAAACTGAGCGGTTTATGCTTAGAAGCTCAAACTTATGTTCATGATCATAAAACTAGTAACTCACTGAAATCTGTTTTCTGCATTGCTAAAACAATTCATTTAAGATGTTAGAAACATATGGGCAAGCTTTAGTCTTAACTTTGTACAAACCATCAATCTCTCACTGTAAAAAGTGATTCTCTATACTTAATAAAATTGTCAACAGATTACAAGCAATATTATTAATTAAATTTAACACATTAGAATTAGAATTAACCATTCAAAATGAGTAGAATAACATGAAAAAATTTAGTAAAATTTACACACAAATATTGATTTCACTGGACAAAAACAACAAAACAAACAAACAAACAACAACAAAAAAAAACACTATGCTAAAGAATACTATGTTATATATGCCAGGCCAGTAGTTGGCGATCATGAAACACCCTTCGAAAACATTATATGCATGCACATTACGTCAACCTTTTTACAAATTCTCATTTTTGTTGCTTACATAGATATGATACAGGCATCATGTTCAAAACGTTGTCTTAACGCCCCCAAATCAGAGTTATTGAAGACACATAAAGTTCACGAACAGAATCACTGAAGGAGAAAAGGGTAAATTATTGGTTACCATTATAGTGGTCAGTGTTTGCTTTAGTTGGGCTCTTGACCCTTAATATTTTAAACACTTTTTGGTTGATGTAGTTGTGATACACCAACTAGACAAGCCAAGAAGGAAATGAGATCTGATGGTGTTATTTGTTTAGAATCAGCCTGAGAACCTCAACAATGGTGACCATCAAAAAGCATGTTGCACTGCATTCTGGGTGCCACCAATCAATTTATGGCTCCCATCATGCTTTGCAGCATGAATAAATTATGAGCAACATTTTTTTAGTAACTTGTTTTCTGATGCTTACAGTTCATCTGTTTATCTGAATATGCGGTTTGTCACCATTCCTGATGTCACTGTGCGCCAAAAGAATGTTCCACTCTCCCTACATTTTTTTTAATCAGAATTCTTAAACTCTAAATTATACTGAAAACTCCAGGTCTTTTAATGTTGAATCACAGGGCTGCTATAATGAATGCTAATTTAACTCAGAGATCAGGCTCTAAATGAGTTCAGATAAAACAAAGATTATGTAAAAGCATAACCAACACCACCTGATCAGCTTGTCTAGCTATTATAACTGAGTTACAACAACAATACAAAATGCAATATTAAGACATCAAGGGTCAAGAGCCCAACTAAAGCAAACACTGACCACTATAATGTTAACCAATAATTTACCCTTTTCTCCTTCAGTGATTCTGTTCGTGAACTTTAGGTGTCTTCAATGACTCTGTTTTGGGGGCCTTAAGACAACCTTTTGAACATGATTCCTGTATCATATCTATGTAAGCAACAAAAATGTGAATTTGTGTGAAAAAATGTGCATGCATATAATGTTTCGAAGGGTGTTTCATGATCGCCAACTACTGGCCTGGCATGTATAACATAGTATTCTTTAGCATAGTGTTTTTTTGTTTGTTTGTTTGTTTGTTTTTTGTCCAATGAAATCAATATTTTTGTGTAAATTTTACTTCATTTTTTCATGTTATTCTACTCATTTTGAATGTTAATTCTAATTAATTATAATGTGTTAAATTATATTAATAATATTGCTTGTAATCTGTTTTATTGAGTAAATACAGAGAATCACTTTTTACAGTGGATTGTTTGATTAATACGGAAGCGTAGATTGCATTCACTTGAGAAAAAAAAAAATCGACCTCTGTTTTTCTGAATTAACGAGTTAATTATCGCAGAATTTACGAGATAATTTTTCATGAAAAAAGTTTTTTGCTCTGTTTTTTCCCGAATTAACGAGTTAATTATCTCAGAAATTACGAGATAAATTTTTCATGAATAAAAAAGTTTTTGCGCTGTTTTTCTGCATTAATGACTTAATTATCTCAAAATTATGAGAATAATTCTTTCTTGAATAAAAAGTTTTTGCTCTGTTTTTTCTGAATTTAATGACTTAATTATCTCAAAATTATGAGATAATTTTTCATTAAAAAAAAAATTATTTTGTTCTGTTTTTCTGAATTAATGAGATCCCTCAAAATCCTACCAGGAGCTCTGTTTTAGCTGGATTGCATGGAAGTAAACATGTCCCGCCTTTCAAGTTTAATCCGGTTTTTTTTTTACATTGGGTTTGAGACATTGGGAGATACTGCTGTCTTTAAGTATATATAAAGGGTTATTGTGATTAGTGCGCAACTTTGCGCAGACACCTCAAGACTTTGCGCCTGTTCAGGAGAAAAGAACATTCTGATCTGCTTGACATTGCTGTGTTTCTCCAGGATCAGTTAAACCGATATGGTATGCTTCACGGATATAAGATGATGCATCTGAAATGCATTCAGGCTGGCTACGTGGTGACACAAGAGACAATCAGGCAATTGTTGAAAATACTGGATCCCCATGGAGTGCAACTGAGGCGCCGGAATCGTCTTCGGCGACGTTTGTATCATAATCCAGGCCCTAACTTTTTATGGCATGTTGATTCATATGATAAACTCAAACCATATGGGATCTGACATCAACTGTGGCAATTCACGGGACGGTTTTCACGAATGATAATATGGCTACATGCATACTCTACAAGTAGTGATCCCAAAGGTCATCGCTGGATACTTTATTGATGCGGTGTCATCAAGGAATGGGACAGCCACCGCGAATTCTCTCAGACTTATGAGACAGAGAATTGTTACAGGAACAGATGCAGATGTTCTTGAGACATGATCATATGGACTATTCGAGAAATTGCTATTTGTATGGCTCAAGCAATCATAACCAACGGATAGAGCACTGGTGGGGATTTTTGAGGAAGCAGCATGCACAGTTCTGGATCAACCTATTTCAAGATCTAAAAGATTCTGACGACTTCTCCGGTGACTTCCTAGACAAAAGTCTAATACAGTTCACATGTCTTGAAATAATAGAGGTAAGAAATGTGCTTTAGACATGTAAATTGTTATATGTTATCCAGCTATAGATTTTGTCAATACGTCAAAATGTTGTGATAATCTCATTTCATAGGTCTAACAACTGTTCCATAACAGAAGCAAATGGTTGATAACCATTAGTTATTTAATTAGATTATTAAATTAATTTGTAGATCACAATTTTTTCTACTTATAGTTGACTTTTAAAGAGATAAGTGGATCACAGTATAAGTAGTTAGAATTAGCAGCAGCCTACATCTACAACAAATAAAATGCAACACAAACATTAATGCAGCTGTAATATTAATCCTTTTGATATGGATGTTGCACAAACTGCTTCTAATATTAACCCAAAAAACATCATAATGGTAAAACACTGACAAGGACAATTTACTGCACTATGAGTAGCCTACTTTTATTCATTTCATTCTGTCTCTTTTATGTACATTTTGGTGAAAAGAAATTTGTTTCTCGCATTAGTGGGACACAGTATTTGAGAGGGGGATGAACTTATCTGACCCTGATCATATAACACAAATCTTAACATACAAGAGATTTATTGTTTTCAGATATAGAATTTAACAATGCATGAAACTGTTTGAGAAACGGCTCAAATCATACTGGACCATAAGCATTTTATTTTGTCTGCAAGTGGCTATTGCAACGGTGTGGACTAATTTTTCTTACTTTCCCACTCTTTTTCTTTTATATTTAGAGAGAACTGCAGGATGTTGTTCACCTCTGACAACACTCACAGAATTTCGCCCATCCAGAAATGCTGTGTCTCCAGGACGACCACCAATGATGTACACCCTGCCCCAACTTTTTGGTGCTACACAGCAAAAAATCCAGAGTGAAATTAACTCTGCTGGGAGTACATGTGAGACCACACTCAAGAGTGTGAGTGTTAAGTGTTTAAAATAGGAGTGTTAAATTAACACTGAATCAGAGTTAAAGTTAAGAGAGATATCTTACAAGTGATTCATTGAGCTGCGTGATTGACCATCTATTAGTGCACGAGACCTGATGTTAACAGCAGCAATCAACAAAGACGAAAATCACTATTTTAATGTCACCTATTATATGTGTCATGTTTTGCCTTTAGTTGGCTCTTGACCCTATTAATATTTTAAAGTCAGATTTTTGTTTGGCTGTTGTAATTTTATGGAGTTATAACACAGACGGGCAAACAAAAAATTGTTGGTTTTTCCTGAATCACTGAATTAAACTTTCATTGTTGCATTATTGCGGCCAGGATGGTTCTTCAGCATAGGATTTTGTCCAGCAAATCTATTAAATCACAATCTGTGTGGAATTGTCTTAAAAAGGTTTGTTCAACAATCTTTCAAAAGAGTCTTTTCACTTTATGACATGCAAACTCAAGAATCAACCTGTGAAAACCTCAACGACGGTGACAATCAAAAACAGCATGTGTTGCAGGAGAACCTGTGTTGCATGTGCATTCTGGGTGCCACCTGATCAAAATTCATCCATGGCTTCCCATGAGCACTGCAACACAAGGTCTCCTTGCAACAGGCTTTTTTGATTGGTCCACCGTCGTTGAGGTTCACAGGTGATTCTTGATGTATTGCATGTCTAAATGAAAGACTCTTTTAAAAGATTTTTGGAACAACAACTGTTTAAGAAATTCTCACAGATTGTATTTAAAATGTCGGAAATCCTATGGTGAAGAAATCATTCCGGCCGCAATAAATCAACAATGAACGTTTAACGTCAGTGATTCAGGAAAACCCAATATTTTTTGTTTGCCCATCTGTTTTATAAACTCCCATTACAACAGCCAACACCAAATCTAATTTTAAAAAGGTAAGGGTCAAGAGCCCAAAGCTAAACAGACAAACACTGACCACTATATAATTGGTGAACAAAAAACCTTGTGATTTTTGTCTTGGTTGATTCTGCTTGTCTAACATCAGGTCTCCATCACCATATGGAATTCATCAATCACAACTCCAGCACTTAGATTGATCTGCCATTACCTTTAACTCCGCTTCAGTGTTAATTTAACCCTCCTATTTTAACACTGTTCACACTCTTTGAGTGTGTGTCTGCGAGCAGTTAACTCCCAAGACAGAGCTGAACGGTTCACTCTGTGGAGTTGTTGCGTACGTGGTAGTGGAGTACCTTAAAGAGGCCATGCCCAATCAGAATATACAGGCTTTAGGGCGGACCATGGTCGTGAGACGAGAGGACCACATAATCAAGCTCTGGTAGATCATTACAGTGTTTGACATTTAGATTGCCTTGCCCTGGCAGCCAAACAGTCTTCTTCATCCACCAACCTCATCCAGAGGAAGCCATTGAATCTTTACAGGTTCTTACGTGCTTACATGACGTACCCACATGTGATAAGCAACACGTTGTTCTACTGGGATCAAATGACTGACTTTGAGCCCCCACTCATAGCCAACACAAAATAATAACAGAAATTGCGCAGTTTGGATGGAAAAATGTTTCTATAACCATAGACATTCCACGTAATGTTTGAACAGAATGTACTGTGTTTAAGCAATCAATAATAACAACTCTTTCATAATTGGAACATCTGCCAACGAGCTCCATTCCACTCTTTTTATTCATCATTATGTAAAAGTAGAATCTCACCACAGCACATGGGACAATCCGGTACCTGCAAAATGAGGTATCACATGTTCCATTGTCCAAAAATGGCACTTTGTCCTTATGGTGGAACTATTCGTATTACACCAGGATTGGTCGGACACACACCAAACTTTGGGCTCATTGTAAACCAGGCAACCTACATTATTTTGATGCCTTTAAATCAAACATATTATTGGTATCTTTTTATCCATGTGTCCCCTCTGGCCTGCACATAACGCACGTTTTTTCCACAATTATTTGGCATCCATATAAATAACATGCTAACCAGTGGCAATGCAACAGTGTTTTCTCCCCAGTGGTGATTTAGCTGTGCATGTAGGGAAAAAAAAAAAAAAAACTATCCTATTTGGTACCAATTTGATAATTGTAGAGTATGACTGTTTTTAAATATGTTGTCTAAAGAGTTGCTGGTGAATGCAGGAACTTGCAGTGCAGTTTGTCAAAACTCTGTAATTCTACTGTGTTGAGACAAGCTTCCCATGTGGTGTTATCTGCAGCGTAACGACCGAGCTTTCGTTTGTCGAAACACAACATCTAGGTAACCAACCCCACGGGACAGCTAACCCTGTGCTTTTTCATTTGTAAAAGCAGAACACCTTCTAAATGTACATTGCAGTGATGTTTTTAGAACAGATTTCCAAACACTGCCATATCAAGAGTTTAACATCAGCTGACATTACCCTCAGGGTCCAAGTAAATTTAATTTCTCAATTAAAATGCAACTTTACAAGAACATTTCTTGTAAATTGCCCACAAAAGTATGCTCCTAAACTGCTAACAGCAATGATGGCTTACATACAAGTACATTTAAAATATTGGTACTGTATTTCAAAATCACTTAAAAAATAAAAATTGTATCCACATGCTTTATAACATACATTGTGGTAGAAACAAAGTAACGTTGCAAAACATGTTGCCATTGTCAAAATGGCAAATTTGTCCTCATGGTGGAACTATTCAGCATGACCAGATGTGATTTGACACACTTTGGGCCCACTGCAAACAGGGCAACCTAAATGGCATTTGAATGGTCCTGTATCATTATCAATAAGTCAAACTGATTATTGTATCTTGTTATCTGTGTAAATGTGGGCTGGATATATTCGGAGTCCATCAACAAAATGTTCATCAGCCAGTAAAACATGGTTTCCACAGTAAGGTTGGGTAATGACATTGCTGGATAAGACACTGAACTGAAACAACGATTCATAATAAAAAATAATTGCACCCCTCGCGAATAATGCACCACCTGAGTTACTTCGTCCCCTAATGTGCTCTGTCGTCACATTCACACACAACTACTATCTAAAGGTAAACAGAATGGCAACTATAAGGCTATAACTGGGCACGAGGGTGAGAGTAGTGTGTACATGTGAGTGAGTGAGCACTTCTATGCAATGTCCATTGCATAGAAGTTGCTGGACAGTATAGCCTCCCTTTCAGCTCGGGAGGTCCGGATAGCTGTCTAGTTGATTGCAGCTCTAAAGTTTGGCCACAATTTGTGCAATGGGGCCTTGTAACCCTGGTTTCCAAAGGGGTGAATATGACCTTGAATGTCGTAACGCCAGTATTGACGTCAGGATCCCTAGATCACGATATCTCACATCTTCCGGAGGCCTGATCTCATTTCCTAAATTCCCCTGATGTAACTGTGAGTTAAAAACAGTCGCAACTTTGGGTTCTTCTGCTCGTAGTATGCGGGAGATGCGTGTATCAACGTTAATACTTTCGGGTTGATGTTTAAAGACTCCTCATCATCTTCTGCTGCATACCAGCACACTGGGGAAGACTCCCTATAGTAAGTTTCCTGCGACTGTGTCCCCTGCAATTGTTATCCATGCATATTTTGGTTGCTGGACTTTATTTGCCTTTGTGGGCCCTTGGAGAAGCACAGCTTTCAAGTTTCTCTTGTGTTGGTATGTTCGGTACTCCCATGCTAGGTCGCGATAACCCCTTAGCCGTCAAGGATCGCGACGGCCCCGATTATTATTGTTTCATTCACTTCACAGCACGTTAAAACCTCACTCTTCACTTACTTGATCTGGAGAAACTGTGTCATCAGATGAAGTTTTAAAGACTCTAGGCTTCGTCCCAGATAGCAGCATATTTATCGGCCCAGATCTGTGCCACATCTGGCACATTGGAATGATGATCTGGCCCCCATGTAGCGTGAATGTATGGCACTTGGGCGGTGACCGCATCCTGTTTGCACAGATGCTCGAGCCACAAGTCAGGACATTACCATGCCACATGTGCAGCCAAGAGACAAAGAAATAAACCACACTGGACTTATCTGAGCCGACAAATATTGCTTATTTATAGAGTCCTCTCAGCTTGTCTAAGCTTGTTTACAAGCAAAATCACTGAAGGAAATAGAGGCCAGAAAAAAAGAAGTATGAACAGAAACCAATCAACTGATGACATCATGAATCAACTGAAGATAAAATACATTAAATCTCTTAGATCTCAGAGAGAGGATAAAACACCCGCCGACAACATCATCACCAGCTTCACATATTACTAACCAACTGATCTTCTGTTAGAGGTCTACAGGTTTCTTATTGAGACATTAACAAGGGTTTAAATTTAATGTTGTTTCATGTGAAGTCCACCATAAGTGGTGATTGGTGCGTTTCCATTACTGTGCTCTTAACTCCTATTATTAATCTCGTCTCTTGACTGCTGTGCAAGTGTGTTTGACACATTTGCAGTATGTTGATAGTCTTGTGTTATGGTTTTTCACAATTACCATTAACAGCATTATTATATGAAGTCTTTGAATCCTGAAACAGAATTAATGCGTTTGTATTACAAAGCCTGTGTTTTACAGCAAGTTTGATTTAAAACATCAGTGTACAATTATACAGACAATTGAACATCACTGACACAACAGATATCATCAATCAGCATATGAATCTCAACATTGTGACAAAATATTCAACTAATGCGGATCAATTCTGGACATCACAAAAGCTACTAAAAGACCCAACAACAAAATAGCAAAAATATAAAATAAATGTATAAAACAAAGTTAGATTACAGTAACATAATAGGATATGCACTGCATAATTTATTCATTGATGTTATGCATGCCTGGGGTTTTTTACTGTGGAACCCAGCATGCATTGGCAACATTACACTTTTATTGTCACCATTGTTGAGGTTCATGTGTTGTATTTATGGATGGGACGTTTTGTGTGTTTAAGCCTATTATTAACTTTTTGTTGTTTTAAATCTTTAACTGATTCTGCAGTACTGTTTGATTCTTATGCTGCAAGTTTTATACGCAAATCTATAGGGCACACACAATCGTTACGTCAATGTGACAGTTGATATCTCGAATTGGTTTTGCTTGTGAAGTATTTTGAAATATAATTTTATTTTGGCGATGTGAATTGCTTTTTGTGAATATATTTTTTTTCTTGGAAGTCAATTTTTTGTGTGTATGTGAATTAGGTTTCATGCATGTGAAATTGTCTACGCATGTGTGAATCGTGTTTTTTGCGTGAATTATATTTGAGACTAATCTGCTTCCATAACTATAGGCCTTTCTTATCACTTGGAAGTCAAACTGTCTTAAGCATTTGAATGTGCTCACCTTTTAATAGTTACATTACTCAAATCGTAGAGAAGGCTAGACTCAAGAACAAGGTCAATAGTGTTGAGACACAGGCTATATGTACTCATTTATCTGTGATTCACTGCACAACCGGAATCTAGTTTCTGAAAAATATATAGCTTGCTTTGGAAAGCTTCAAAAAGCTAGCTTTGTTTCCAAATTATTTAATGCATCAAGTAAATATCAACAAATAAAACAATAACAGGACACATATGCATAGTGACAAACCAAAAGAGAGGGCACAACTAAAGAAACCGAAGCAATGTCAGTATATATTCAACATTATTAATGGTGTAGCACGCTGAACACTACGCTAAACGTCCGTGCAAAACTTAATCAAAATAGTATCCCTGCTGGCTCTGAAACTGGCAAAGTTCTGAATGTTTGTTTACTGTTATGTAATGTCGCGATGTCCAACGTGCTGCATGCACTGGGGATTTCTGACGTGACTATTTCCCTCCCCTGACAGCAGCCTCTCTGTGTTCGAGGACCTCTTGATTTACAAATTAAGCACTATAGTTACAGCAAATAGCGTGGTTTACTTATCCTAGCCAACAAACTGAAAGAAAGATGGTTAACGTAATATTCCTCCTAAAAATCACACGTAATTATCCCCTCGATCTTAAAAGTTAAGGTTCCTTTTGCAGACTATCGGTACAAATATTAGCTTAACATTACATAAGTTAGCCTACCAACTGCAGTTGATGGTGTAACTTAAGTTAACGTAGTTAGTAAAAAATATGCCCGTAACATTAACGTTACATGTTTAAAAACAGCTATTCTAACCTCGTTGTACATGTCGTTAAGCGAACAGTTAGCAGACATCATTTGGCATTAACATATAACTATAATAACTAGCTATCTTACCTGCACTGAACCCATGTAGACCTGGCACTGTTGTTGTTGGAGGGTCAGGCTGATTAGCATCAGCAACTGTGGCCTGACGTTACTTCGTGCAGGTGAAAGCTTCTCGCAGGATTTTGAGGGATCTCGTTAATTCAGAAAAACAGAGCAAAATATTTTTTTTTTTCATGAACATTATTCTCATAATTCTGAGATAATTAACTCATTAATTCATAAAAACAGAGTGAAAAAATGTTTTTCAAGAAAAATGTATCTCATAATTCTGAGATAATTAACTCGTTAATTCAGAAAAACAGAGCAAAAACCTTTTTTTCATGAAAAATTATCTCGTAATTCTGAGATAATTAACTCGTTAATTCAGAAAAACAGAGTCGATTTTTTTTCCTCAAGTGAATGCAATACACTTCCGTAGATTAACACTGAAGCAGTGTTAAAGTTAATGAGATAATTATGTGATTAATTAAGTGCTGATTGAGCATTAGTGATGTACACCTGCTGATAACAAGCAGAATCACTGAATGAAAGAGAAACACAAGAATTACAACTGACTTCAGCCACAGCCTTAGATGAAATCAACTGAAATAAAAGAAGACATTATAAATCTCTCAAGATCTGATTAAACAGCATCACCAGCTTCACATTACTGATGAAGAATTGAGAATTAAGAGAGATTTAGATGTTGTTGTTGTTGTAGTTTTTGGGCACTAACATGATTGAGATGAGTGTTTGCTTTAGTTGTGCTCTTGACCCTTGACTTTGACTTTTGTTTGGTTGCTACAGCCATGTATTTTTGAACACGTTTGTTGTGGCAACAAACTGATAAAAACAAAATCTGTAACAGTTGATTATCTAATGGTATAATAGTTTTTAAACACTGGATTTCAAAACTTTGTTCATTGTTTCTTGTGTAACAATGTTCTAATATTACATTAGAGCAAAATAATGCAGTAGCTCCTCACTGCAGAACACAAAATCCAGGGGGGCGTGGCTGGATCCACATCAAGTGGATAGAGATTGGTAGGTTTAGGGATCAGGGGGTGGACACGGGTAGGTTTAGGTATATGTAAGGTGGGAGGAGTTGGATCTGGATCCAACCACGCCCCTGGATCTTGTGTTCTGCAGTGAGGACCATCTCAAATAATGAGCAGGCTGTTGTGAAATATTGTTAAACACATTACAAAAAAAAAAAAAAAATCTCTGATATGCTATAAAACACACACATCAAGAATCGGCGTATGAATCTCAACAATGATGACAATCAACACAAACACACTACTAAAACTCAAGACAAAAGCAAATATAAAAGCACAGTAAGAATTAAAGAAATAAGTGGACAATTCGGCTGTATAATTTATTCATGCCTCATGGGGGGCTTTTCTTGGCATAACGATTGTGCTTTACAAACACCGTAACAACAGCCAGAAAAAAAAAAAAAGTCAAAGGTCAAGAGCACAACTAAAGCAAACCCTGATCGGCATAATGGTGAGGTCAAAATGAAACATTTTCAATAAAAACATTTGAAACTCTGTTAATTCTCAAATAATTTTTTGTAGATATTCTGATAAAAGTCGACTGCTGTAATGTGTGAAGATGGAAATGCTGTTTGTGGAGTTGTTTAATCCTCCTCTGCTGTTTTTTTATTTCAGTTGATCCCTTCTAAAAGCTGTGGATACCAGTCAGTTACCCTGGTAACTTTCCACCTCTGGACCGTGCCCTCTCGGGTTGAAATGTTCATAGTTCTATATGATATCTAAAATACAAAACTAAAATGGATGATCAATATGCGTTTCCATTATAGAAATAAATGTAAAGAAACACTTGAGTTGTTTTTTCATGTTTATTAAACATCTCAAGCAGCAGAAATCAAATTATTCATGTTTATCAGCAGGCATATTAGCACTGCGTGAGAAAGCTTGTTCCACTTCCAGAGGTTCGAACTGTCCGTTTGACTCCGCTTACTCTCGCTACATTTCAGGTGAGGATAGGTGCATTTCGAAAGAGCCTAATGTCAGGAAGGGAGCATTTGAAAACGGGAAGACTTCAATAGAGCGTAAAAGACTTTCCTCTGCAGCCTCTATCAACAGCTGTGCCCATAGCATGCCATTGTTGTGGATTATTTATCTAGACTTCAGACATATAGTCCTCTAAAGACACCAGCTCAGTTTACAACACTTACTTGAGATATTATGAAAAAGAAGGAATAAGTTTGTCACGACTATACCATTGCGTTTATTTCGAGGCTTAACCAGGAATGTGTGCGAGCCATGCTGTATGTGTCTAGGCAATTCTTCACAGTCTAGATCACCTTATTTCTTTTCAGGAACAGCGGGAGAGAAAAATATGCAAGCAACATATCACATACGATTTAGAATTAGCCAAAGCTTTAAAACGGTAGTTCGTGACTAAATTTAAAGGCTGTTATCGAAGGATTAAAATTAAAGGTTAGGGCAAACGGTAATATTAACCATTTAGCTCAAATTTTTTTCACATGCGACTTTATGCAATTCTCAATTGCATCAAATGAATTGTTAAAACTAAGGAAATATTTCCAGCCATAGAGGATAATAAAAAATAAGTTTGCAAGCTCTTAATCCAAGTTATATCTCAGTGCTTTCGTTCTAACGATTGAAGTCTTATACTGTGAACAGAACTGGAGGTTAACGCAATAAATATAAGCCCCAAAAAATAACCAAAATAATATTAAAAATAAAATTTAATCAGCCAGAGTGTTTCATTGGCAGTTATTTGAGCTGCGCGTGCTCTTCATTAATCTGACTGGCAACATTAGCAATCTCTGACAGTCGCGTTCAGAGTAGGCTAATGTTGCCACAGTAGAAATGAAGGGATCCACATGATACTGGTCTGGGATCGGGTATACACAACGCAGTTTTAACATTTGACGTTTATTGCGTCACTGTTTAACTAAAATCGTCATCACACGGGACTGCGCCCTAAGTGAGCTTTTAATTTGGTTGTATGTGCTGTTACGGATCTACACACCTGGCAGATGCGCCTGCCCAAGCTGGTAACCATGCCAGCTCATGTGAAGTGAAAGGTTAGATGTTTTTCATGCAGTGTAAACCGTCTGGCTAAACGTCGACTAAACACCCTTACTGTGTTATTTTATAGCTTTAATACAACTACCATGTTATTTTTTACTGAGTGTGTAACAGCTTTAGTGCTTTATTCTTGCGGGAATAGCACTATTCCACTGGATCCTTTTTTTTTTTCGTGGAGTAAAGCACATACCGCACGTGGATAATCAGATAAATCGCTTCTCAAATTTCTCATATCCATATATCGTGAACCAATTTAACGTCAGAGAAGCACTTGTATCACTGTATAAATAGTGACGAGGACGAGAGAAGAAACGAAAGCTGAAACACATGTTTCCCAAAGTGATTCGCTGACTTTGTAAGTAATGGCTACGAGCAAGAATGGGCGGGGGGGGCCCAGCTTAGCTAAAAACACAGTGACAAATCACACAAACATTCACATGCGGCTGTAATTAGATGGCAAGCTTTCCAACAAACAACTCCACACAAGTGTTTCCTGGAATGGTTGATCGTGATTACAACTTACCTCTACCATATAGCAATTAGTACCACGTATACAATCGACAATTATAAAAATGTTCACCACGGTAAAATAACTAGTTACATGAATGACCAAACACAGAGGTTGAGTGTTTATTTTTTTTTTCTCCAGTCAAGTCAATATTGATTCTGACTAGACTCTTGACTAGGGAGGCAATGGAGACACGCTTCACGAGACAGTAGTTTATTATACTTTGGGGTTTCTTTATTTTTCATGTGTTGAATCTCTCTTCGTACTGCCTCGTGACAGGTAGTGTCCAAACAGGCAGGTCTCCAGGTGAAAGTGTGGACTGAAATCTACAATAAGTATAAAAGAGGTGATGTTGGTACCAAGAGGAAGCGAACGATAGGACGATTGAAGCAGCTTTAGAAGTGCAACATGAAGCTCTGAGGAACAAACAAGAGTCACGTTGTCAATTCTTGCACGAGGCATCAGTCCGGATTGGAAAGTTGACACCAGTTCAAGAATAGACTCAGTAATTATTTTGAGCAAGAATTATTGTGTGACCTCGAGCACGTTAGCCATCCCTAATAGGACCGATAGGTTGAGAATACACATGATTAATTTAATTGCTTGTGTCCAGTTGTGTTTCGACTTTAGCGGTTTTTGAGCTAAACTCTGGACATTTTTTTCGCAAGTGCCATCAAGTATATATACTTCTTTACTATTTCTGCAGTTATTCATGTATGTATACTGGGCATTGTATGCACATTTTGTTGAATTCCCGGTATACCTGATGACTTACTATATTTGGGCAGAATCTGCCCTAAATATAACGCAAGGTATCACTGAAATCAGTACAGAAGCTGTGATTCAGAATGGCAATAGCTAACCACACAACTCCTACTATAGTGCATTATGCCTATGTGCAGACGTGGTAAATTTCTTCTGTACCCCTGGAATGCCCTGGATTACCACTCTAACAGTTTTGCGAAATTGTGATGTAATGCATTCCTGCAATGAATACTTTTTCCCAGAATGCAACGGTTCACATCTTCAAACGCGTGAGTAGCCGTGGAGGCGGGCTGAATGTAATTATAAATGTACCAGTTTACACTGAACAAAATACAAAACGACAACACTTTTGTTTTTTTTTGCCCCAATTTTCCTGAGCTGAACTCAAAGATCCCTATACTTTTTTCTATGTACACCAAAAGGCCTATTTCTCCTCAAGATTGGTGCACAATCTGTCCTAAAATCTTGGTGTTATGAGCACTTCTCCTTGTGCTGAAATCCATCCACGGTGTGGGATATCAGATGCTGATTAGACAGCATGATATTGCCGGTGTGCCTTAGCGGGCCACATAAAAGCCCACAGTTGTATCACACAGTCCCAATGCCACAGATGTCCAAGTAAATTAATGGGAGCCTGCAGGTGGCAAGGCTGACTGCAGGAATCTCCACCTGAGCTTTTGCCCATGAATTTAATGTAATTCTCTGCTAGCAAAAGCCGTCCTGCTAAATGCGCTTTCGTGCAGAGAATTTGGCAGTAATACCTACCGCCTCGACAACTGCAGACCACGTGTAACCACAAACCACCAAGGACCTCCACCCAGGCATACTTCCCTCCAGAGATTCTTGAGACACAGCCACCGGGACAGTGCGTTTCTTCTGCAACAATCTCGTTTGTAGTGTACAAACTCTTGGTGCTAAAAAGATCTGTAAAGTTGCAAAGGCTACTAGTCTCCAAATCCATAGAGATATTCCAGGGTTTTTCCTACCATTGGGACAATTTTTTGGGGCCGCCAGAAACGATTTTTTTGTCCCTCAAAGCCTTATTTTGGATCTGAATTGGGGTTTGTGAGTGACGTCAGCCTACAGACGGAGTGACAGAGTAGAACGCAGCACGAGCGCCCCACCCCCTCGCGGCTTGCCTCTCCAGCCCTTTTGTTAAACGATCGAAACGCCAAGTTGAAACGCGCAACTGCGCAGTGTTCACTCTGGGCTTGTCCCTATACACTTTTGCCTAGTTTCACAACGTTAAAAACGTTTGGCGTGCCCAGCGCTCATGGTCTAAACGTGTTTCCCTCTTCCTCTTAATGAGTACTGGGTGTTTTTTGTGGCGTAACGTGCAATAAACTAATGCGCGTCTCATCTTTCCAACGCAGATCCAGTTGCGTCCCTCCGTGTCCATGACGGATTGTGCTATGTACACACGGCGGAATTTGGAAAAAGCGCCAAGACACAGAAACGCGTCTGCCGAGATGAAACGGAGCTGCTCGTGGGGAGAGCAAATAGACATCCTAATCTCTTATACCATGCTATGACTATCCATTGCTATGCCTTTGTATATTTGTGATTAGCCTCCCAAAAATTCGTATTGCAGCGCAATCTTATAAATTTTAACTGTTTGGCATTTTTGTGTTCTGCAGTTGCGTTGTCCTTTGTGTTAATAACAGTGTGTCCCCGCGCGACGATGGTATAGGCTAAACTAACGGGCGCTCTTAAATTAACCGAGAACACACCTTGCGCCCGACTTTTAGACCCGGTTTTGAGTTGGTCTATGGCGCAGCGTCTATTTTCAGGCTCCTTAAAATAGCAATGCGCCTGAACCCACCTCTTTTTTTTAGACTAGCACCGCCCCCCCATGTGCCCAGCAAATGGGCCGCAAATGCATTTGCGATAATTAAACGACGTTGGCGCGGGACGGAAAATACTAACGGCGCCGACTGAAACTACAAACACACTTGCGCTGGCACCTTGTTGTCGCAATTGCGCCGGGCTGTATGAATAATCCCCTTCCGTCTTCAGTTCTGTCTTTGCCTCCTCTCCCTCGCATCAAAATCACTGATCCTAAGGTTCTGGAATAACCGAATCCATTGGTCACGTGGTGCATTCTGCGAATATTTTTTTTGCTAATTTACGCCCTGGGTGTGACTTTCAGTAAAAAAAAAAAAGTGGGGTGCCTTATCTTCTCTTACAACTATGTGACAAGCATTCCGCACATGCAGCTGACATAACTTGAAATAAATGCAAAATAAGTAAAAACGTCTATCCAGTAATGAAGTGTTTTTGTGTGTGTGTGTGTGTGTGTAGACACATCTTTTTTTTCCTTTCGGCGATGTCCTAACAGCCAGTATTTCCTCACACAACAAACGTCCTCTAAAGGTCCGATTTTCGCGACCGATGACTCCTTTGAGCCGAGATTCACTTATAATGAATGGTTAAAGCAATTGGTCCCTGCCCGTCAGTGTCCTGCAATTCGGTTATAACACATCATTCCTTCTGAGCGAAACATACACATCGGAAATGAGAAAGTAAGTGGTCTTACCCACCATTTAGCAAGAATTTTTAGTACAATTTAGTCCCCTAATAATCCACAGTAATTTAGAGGCCTATGACACATGTGTAGGAAATTACCTATACAAATCATTTAGTTTTACCGTTAGACTCCGGATTGAGATGAAACTATATCAAGCACAAAGCAAGCCTGTTGCTGCTAGCTTCTAAGTGTATTAACTTTTAAATGGGAAAAGAAATTACACTATTACACCTTTTATCCGGTCTCTCAAAACAGGTCTATCAAAAAAGGATTTTAAGATCTTTCAAACCTATGACAGAGTTTCCCCCCATGTCAGCGTGTTTTTGCAAAGATGGCAAGAAAGGATGACAGTGAGAGTGCCCGTATATCTGTGTTCTGATACTTGCACAATTTGTAAATAGATAAATTGTGAGACCTGTTGACGAGTTCAACTAGACTTTTGTTACTCAGAGGATGTTTACATGTAAATTCAGTTTATCGTTTCCCTTTTACTATCTAGCCCTGACAGCTGATACGTTTTTTTCATGATAATAGGGAGGGTATGCAGGGTATAATAAAAAAAGGATGGGCTAAAATAGAAAAAAAGGAAAAAAACACCAATTGTTTCTGACTGATTTCTGTTTCTTATTGTATCGGATTATTTAAAATGTAACATTTGATTGTCAATATTGGGGTCTTGCAGATCATGTTTGGGTACTTAGGGTACTCTTTTCTGTGTGTGGCATGACCATGTCGGCCAGCCACCCCTGAAGACCCAATTTTTTGGGACCCAGGAAACCACCCGTGTATTCTTCATAAAAGTAAAGACTGTCCCACACCGCCCATCCCTAAAACGGTTCTTTTAAATACGCCTCCCCAGGTCTACGATGTGGGTAAGATATTTGCATCATAACTACGCCCAAATGGTCATGCCAAAGAAAAGAAAGTCGATAACTTTACTTCCTCGCGGTTGCTCTTTAACAACCGCCCGCCATGTTGTGGAGACTCTGTGTGTTTCATTGTGAAAGCAAAACTAGTTTGTGGGGGGGCCTCCAAAAGACATTTTAGAGTGGCACTTTTATATTGTGGGCCAAAGCCTACGGCACACCTGTGCACAATTAACATAGCGTCCTACTGCATCAAATCTGGGATATGCCACACCGGTGAAGGTGGTAAATTATTATGCTCGGCAAAGGAGAAGTGTTCGACTAACACAGATTTACGACAGATTTGTGAACAATAGTTGAGAGAAATAGGCAAGATGGCAACTGCCCGCCCAGCCCCACTTTGAGCTAAAAAACCTTATGCCATTCTATTTATTGCATGTAATGACACGAAGTTCAAATTATATGCAAACGTTCGATCTTATGGTCACGTCCAGGTGTAGACGACCTTTGGTGCCCATTCACCAGGACATGTCCTAACAACGCATGAAAACGCCAGCCGCAAACCGCTTTCTCCTCTTGTTCAAAGCGCTCAGGGAGCTTAAACCAAAACAAAAAATTTTGGTGGCGCCTGCATGTTGCTACAGATGCAACCGTGACCTGCGCTCTCACTCCATCCTCGACGACACAGAAGTGTTCAACAGGGATAAATGGAATTATCCAGCACTTGAAATCCCTTGCAGTACCTCCTGCTACTACAATTTATTCTAAAATGGGTACATCTCTTGTACATTCGTGGCCAAAAGTTTTGAGAATATACCATAAATATTAGTTGTTCAAAAAAGTTTGCGTGCTAAACTGCTTTTAGATTTTCTGTTTCAGGTTGTTTCTGTGATGTACTGAAATATAATTACAAGCACTTTCATACGTTTTCAAGAGGCTTTTTATTGACAATTACATGACATTTTATGCAAGATGTCCAGTATTTGCAGTGTTCTGCCCTATCTTTTTCATGCCTCTTGCAATTCGAATGGGCCATGCTTCCACATCAACTTCTGGGCCAATCCGGACTGAATGTAGCCCCGCATGTCTTTTCATAATTCAACTTCTTGGAGGTTGTTCCAGAATTATTGGGTTTCTGTTTGTCCACCCGCCAAGTCTTGAGGGCTTGACCACAAGTTTCTCAATGGGATTAAGATCTGGCGCGAGTTTTCCAGCGCATGGGACCCAAAATTTTCAACATTCCGGTCCCCGAGCCCCTTAGGTTCCAATTTGCCTTAGTAGAGGCACGCTGCTCGCATCGGCTGGAAAAATGCTCTGATTTGCCTTCCCCAAACGCGTGTTTTCTGTGTTGTTTGGAAGAGTGGCTGTTGGAGGGTGTTTTTGGCTAAACCATCTTGAGTCATGGCTGTGTTTGGGCAGAATTGTGAGTGAGGCCACCCACTCCCTTGGATGAGAAGCAACCCCACACGTGAATGGGGTCAGGATGACTTTACTGTTGGCATGACACAGGACTGATGGTAGCGCTCACCTTTTCTTCTCCGGACAAGCCTAATTTTTCCAGTGCCCCAAACAATCGGAAAGGGGCTTCATCGGGAGAATATGACTTTGCCCCAGTCCTCAGCAGTCCATTCACTATACTTTCTGCAGCAAGATCAAATCTGTCCCTGATGTTTTTTTTGGGAGAGAAGTGGCTTCTTTGCTGCCCTTCTTGACCCACCAAGGCCATCTTCCAAAAGTTCTTTCGCCTCACTGTGTCACTGCCGCTGCAGATGCGCTCACACACCTGCCTGCTGCCATTCCTGAGCAAAGCTCTGCACTGGTGGCACTCCGATCCCGCAGCTGAATCCTCTTTAGGCGACGATCCTGGCGCTTGCTGGACTTTCTTGGACGCCCTGAAGCCTTCTTTACAGAATTTAACCTCTTTCCTTGAAGTTCTTGATGAACCTATAAATTGTTGATTTAGGTGCAATCTTAGTAGCCACAATATCCTTGCCTGTGAAGCCATTTTTTATGCAACGCAATGATGGGCTGCACGCGTTTCTTTGCAGGTCACCATGGTTAACAATGGAAAGAACAATGATTTCAAGCATCACCCTCCTTTTAAACATGTCAAGTCTGCCATTCTAACCCAATCAGCCTGACATAATGATCTCCAGCCTTGTGCTCGTCCAACATTCTCACCTGAGTTAACAAGATGATTACTGAAATGATCTCAGCAGGTCCTTTAATGACAGCAATGAAATGCAGTGGAAAGGTTTTTTGGGATTAAGTTAATTTTCATGGCAAAAAAGGACCATGCAATTCATCTGATCACTCTTCATAACATTCTGGAGTATATGCAAATTGCTATTATAAAAACTTAAGCAGCAACTTTTCAACTTTCCAATATTTATGTATTCTCAAACTTTTGGCCAGACTGTCACATGTACATTGACATGTAGCTGTCATTTCCCTGTTGTATTCACGGTGTCAGTATAATATAACAGCAATAAACGTCAGTCTATAAATACCAACTATCATTATCACTAAACAGCGCACATCCCTTCCAGTGACTATTCGTGGATGCGACATCATGTGAAACGATAATATGTGCAGCCTAATACTATGATGTTTTATCAAATATGTATTGGGACTTTAGAGAAGCATTGCAATGATCTATGTTATGTCATGCAATTGTAAACTAATGAATTCCTGTTCTTTTAATACTGTTGACCAAAACGACATTCTCTCTAAGCAGCGGAAAAATGTAAGTGATTCGCACCATGGTGCCTCTGCTGACCCATGGGGTTAAGCAGTGCGAGCCAGGCTGTTTTTCCACTTGGGTGCCAGGGAGGGGCCAGCAACCAGTCTGGGGTGGCACAGAAATCTTCATTATTTCAATATAAAATGTGATTGATTATAAAGTATTGGACTGTTTTAGTGCCTAAAACACAAGAGAGTCCAATTAATTTCATTAACTGTAATCGGATATTTGTGAATTAGACCAAGTAATACTGAGTGAATATACAATTTTTGTATTTCCTCACCTCCAGGTATTTTAATAACGGGGTTTAACCTTTGCTTTATTGCTCATCAGCTCTCAGAAACTCCCAAAGCTTCCACTTGCATACTCATGGATGGAGGCATGCAGATAGTGATAAATCTGAAAAGGCCGGAGCAACAGTAGACATTAAAATGAGTTCAGTTTCACTATATTTTCTAGGGCCATAAGTGCATTGTGCTTACATTTATTATGTGCATAAACTTATCAATATAAAATACATATGCACTTGTCCAATATAACACTTGCAACGTTAATTTTGTCTAATAGGTCCCCTTTAAAAGCACGAAGAGATCGCGAATTGCACCACAGTATGTCACACAGCATATCAGAGTGCGAGGGACAGGACAGCTTCATTGTATACGTCGGCCTATTTGAGAGCTAGCTCAGTTTCTGCGGACTACATGCATGCTTTTACTCATGTTACAATAAAGCACTCGCCACATTTTCATGGAATGATTGTTATGCGAATACCTTCAATCCCGCGGATTCAGACTCTCTAATTGACAGGAGGCAGTCAGAGAGGAGAGAGCGTAGACAAAGCTTGTATCGGTGTATCTCGGTAGATATCAGGAAAATGAGTAATGGAACCGTCAGATATTTCAGTGTTGGTGCATCAAAATATAGATATTTTATGATAACACTAACAAGTAGTTTGTTTCTCCAAACTTTGGAGTCAGCTCTGGATCAGCTCGCCAAACCGCTGCAGTGGCTTAATTTTTCCTGGTTCAGATATCAGGGCAATCGCCAGTATTTTAAAAGTTGGATATTATTTCCACACCAATTATATTGTTTGAAGTTGTTGTAATGCAAGTTTGTGTGCTATTCAGTACAGAGATCAGCCATTTCAAAGCATAGTAGTTATGGGACAGGGGTGTCCTACTGCTGGAGAACCCACTGTCCCTGCAAAGTTATCTCTAACCCCAGTTAAACACAACTGTAAAATCAATGTTTCCTGGCAACTTTGAAACTTACAGGCAGGTGTATCAGAAAAGAAGCTAGGGCCTTAAATACTTTTAGACACTGGCCCTCCAATAAATGCAAATAAACTGAGGTTAACTTTAATTTTTTTTCTTTTTTCCTTAGACCTAATGGCACTGAAAGAGGAGGGGAAATTTTCAGTGAGAATGACATGAGAAAGATCAATATGAGGATCTTCTTGATTTCACAACTGGAGAGAAATCGTTTTGTTGTCCACAGACTGAAGGTCTTTCACGCGAAAAACAGCTCAAAAGAGAGGGAAAAAGTTTGGACAGAGTTTCAATCAAAAAGTAAAACCTCAAGCCCATTTGAGAACTGGAAAGAGGCATTTCACTTGCCAACAATGTGGTATAAGATTCACTCTAAAAGGAAGCTGGAACAGGCACATGAGAATTCACACGGACAAAAGCTTTACACCTGCCAACAATGTGGGGACAGTTTTGCTCTACATAGAAACCTTAAGGTCCATATGAGAATTCACACTGGGAGAAGCCTTATTCATGCCTTCAGTGTGGAAAGAGTTTTAGTAATCAAGGAAACCTTAAAGTCCATATGAGAATTCATACTGGAGAAAAGCCTTACATATGCCCTCAATGTGGAAAGAGTTTCACTCAAAAAGTACGCTTTGAAGCCCACATTAGAATTCACACTGGAGAGAAGCCTTTCACCTGCCAACAGTGTGGAAAGAGTTTCAATCAACATCGAACCTTGAAAGACCACATGAGAATTCACACTGGAGAGAAGCCGTTCACCTGCCAACGGTGTGGAAGAAGTTTCACTCAAAAAGGAACCTTTAACAGGCATATGAGAGTTCACACTGGAGAAAAGCCTTACACCTGCCAACACTGTGGAAAGAGTTTCTGTCAACGTCGAACTATAAAACCCACATGAGAATTCACACTGGAGAGAAGCCTTTCACCTGCCAACAGTGTGGAAAGAGTTTCTGTCAGCAACAAACCTTAGAAAACCACATGAGAGTTCACACCGGAGAAAAGCCTTACACCTGCCAACAGTGTGGAAAGAGTTTCTGTCAACTTCGAACTATAAAACACCACATGATAGTTCACACTGGAGAGAGACCTTTCACTTGCCAACAGTGTGGAAAAAGTTTCAAAAGAAAAGGAAACCTTCATTCCCACATGAGAATTCACACTGGAGGGAGCCCTTACACTTGCCAACATTGTGGAAAAAGTTTCACTCAAAAAGGAAGCATTAACAGGCACTTGAGAATTCACACCGGAGAAAAGCCTTACACATGCATTCAGTGTGGAAAGAGTTTTGCTCAACTTGTAAACCTTAAAGTCCACATAAGAATTCACACTGGAGAGAGCCCTTACACATGTCCTCGGTGTGGAAAGAGTTTTGATAAAGATGAAAACCTTAAAGTCCACATGAGAATTCACACTGGGGAGAAGCCTTATTCATGCCTTCAGTGTGATAGAGTTCAGTACTCATGGTAGCTTTAAAAATACACACAAGAGTTTTGGAGAGAAGCCTTACTCCTGTCTTCCAGTGTGGAAAGAGTTTTAGTAATCAAGGAAACCTTAAAGTCCATATGAGGATTCATACTGGAGAAAAGCCTTACATATCACCTCAATGTGGTGAGTTTCACCCAAAAAGTATGCTTTTGAAGCACACATTAGAATTCACACTGGAAAGCCTTTCACCTGCCAACAGTGTGGAGAAAGAGTTTCAATCCTCAACATCGTAACCTTGAAAGACTCACATGAGAATTCACACACTGGAAGAAGCCGTTCACCTGCCAGCTGATTGTGGAAAGTTTCACTCAAAAGGTGCTTTAACAGGCATATGAGAGTTCACACTGGAGAAAAGCCTTACCTGCCAACACTGCGGAAAGAGGATTTCTGTCAGCGTCGAACCATAAAAAAACCACATGAGAATTCACACTGGAAGAGACCTTTCACCTGCCAACAGTGGAAGAGTTTCTGTCATAACAAACCTTAGAAAACCATGAGGAGTTCACACTGGGAGAAAAAGCCTTTCACCTGCAACAATGTGGAAAAAAAAAATTCTATCAGCATCGATCCTTAAAGAACACTGATACACACTGGAGAAAGGCCTTTCTCTTGCCAAAGTGTGGAAGAGTTTCTATCAACATCGAGACATAAAAAACTACACATGAAAGTTCACACACTGAGGGATTACTTTAACCTACCAGCAGTGTGGAAGGACTTTCGTCAACGCCAGGCACTTAAAAGACATGAGCTAGCTACACACTGGAGAAAAGACTTTACCTGCCAACAATGTGGAAGAAGTTTCAGCAGAAAAGGAAGCCTTTAATGTCCACATGAGAATTCATACTGGTGAAAAAGCCTTACACATGCCCCTCCAGTGTGGAAGGAGTGTTTTCACTCAAAAAGTGTGCTACTTTGAAGCCCACTTAAGTGAATACACACTGAGAGAAGCCTTTCACCTGCCAAATGTGTGGAGAGAAAGTTCAACTAACATCGAACTTTAAAAGACCACATGAGGGGTCTATACCGGAGAAAAAACCGCTCACCTAACAACAGTGTGGGAAAGAGTTTCACTCAAAAGGAACCTTTAACAGGCATAAGAGAGTTCATACAGGAGAAAAGCCTTACACCTGCCAACAGTGTGGAAAGAGTTTCAGTCAACGTCGAACCATAAAAGACCACATGAGAGTTCACACCGGAGAGAAGCCTTTTACCTGTAAAAATGGTATGGAACATGTTTCAATCAACATCGAACCTTGAAAGACCACATGAGATTTCACACTGGAGAGAAGCCGTTCACCTGCCAACACTGTGGAAAGAGTTTCCATCAATGTCGAACCATAAAAAAACACAAGAATTCACACTCGAGAGAAGCCTTTTCAACTGCAAACAGTGTGGAAAGAGTTCTGTCAACTTCAAAAATAAAAGAGACAACAAATGATAGGACACACAGGAGAGAAGAGGCTTTTCTCTTGCCAGCAGTGTGGAAGAGTTGTCACTTCACAAAGGAACCTTTAACGGCATAAGAGGGTTACACCAGAGAAAAGCCCCTTACACCTGCCAACAGTGGTGGAAAGAGTTTTTCATGTCAAGTCGAACCATTAAAAGAACATCATGAGAGTTCACGAACCGGAGAAGCCTGTTTACCTGCCAATAGTCACGGAAAGATGTGTCACCCAATCAAAGGAAGGTTAATCGGATGAGTACTTTAAACCAGAGGAAGGATACACCGGTCAGACCAGTGTTGAGAGTTTTTCTCAACATGGAAACCTTCAAAATCCCACATGAAGAATTCACACTGAAGAGATCGTCTTGACCTACCAGTTTCTACTGTAAAGCAATGATTAACCTTTATAGGTGCGGAGGAGGTTTTGGGTCCCTGGTGGATGTTTTGGACATTTGTGACTTATTTTAAGTTTTTTAATTGAGGTGTTTACACTGTACATTTCCAGATACAAACTCTGTTAGGCCTGATAATATGTGTAGGACATGTATGTCAAAATGTTTTTTGAGTAAACATCTAAGTGTGTTGTCGAACCTGAAATAAATATATCAATTTGCACAGTCACTAAAAATACAGCCCGTAAATGCACTCCAGAAGTTGAATCCTCACTAGCCTATAGTTTTTACTACCAAAATGAGGTTTAAAATCCAGCACTGCTTATACTAACGGAAGTAAATTTGTTCCCTCAAATGTTTCATATAAAAACAAACACTGGGGACATACACTCCCATACCAAATGAAAAAAGTTTTGATCATTATCCACTTACCCCCTTTGTGTCCCAAACCCATAAAAAGCGTTTGTTCGTGCTTCAGAACACAATGGTATGAAGCGACGAGAAATACGTTGTTGTACATTACTGACGATGCTTTTCATACTTTGCTGAGACCTTTTACACTGTCACTTTATTTGGTAGTCTATGGATCCAATCTCAAGCCTACCCCGTTCTTCACGCCAAAAATATCGTAAATTGTGTTCCAAAGATGAACGAAGCGTTGTATGGGTTGGGAACGACATGGGTGAAAAAGTGATTCATGACACAATTTTTTCATTGTGGGTGTGGAGTAAACCCTTAAAGGATTGTAATACAACTTTTTTGGGTGATTCAGAATAAATGAAGCTAATTTCACCTTTGATATGTAAAATACCCAATCACTGTGTAGAAGTGAACTTACTGATGTTGGTGCAATTTAACAAAACACAAACAAATAACATAATAAAATAACAAGTTTTGAGCAGCTACTTTTCATTCAACACAGTACTTACAGTTAACACTTGGGGTGGGGGGTTTTTCTAAACCATATCCGTAGGACCTGTGACATTCACATTGTTACAAGTATAAACTTCATTTATTAAAATTTGTGTGTTTATGTGGGGGGGGGGGGGGCGGAACCGGGGGGGGGGGGGCTTATTCCTAAAATGTTGCCTTCATTTATCAATTTCCGTCTGTAGAGATGAGCACAGATTCCAAGGGCAACAAATCAACTTACGACAGGCGTTCTCTTTCATGAAACGTTCTATTACCCTGGCCAATTCCATTGTACGAATGATCGTGCAAGTTGATAAATGTGGTGGTGGCGATACAAAACAGATTGTGTCAAAAGCAGCTCTTACAGGTGTCAAACAGAAAAATGTGTTTTGGTCGACACACATGCAAGGGACAATAACGAAGAGTCATTTTATTCTGTTAAAGAGTAAATTAAATTATCAGTTGGAAGCCATCCATCCAGTTCAGCTCTTCTTCCAGTAGCGTTTGTGCAAATCAGTCAAGCCGTCCCCAACTAAGACAAGCCAAGGCACACACAGTAGCAAGGAACCAAAACTCCATCACATGGGAAAACCAGAAATGGAAGAAAAAAATAACTGCGTCAAGTTAGGAGGGTGCCAGGGTCCTCTCTCTGGCCAGAGAAACTCACAGCAGTTGGTTAATTCCATTGCTGCAATGAGCCAAATCAGATGCAGAAGCCCTCGTCTGGTTCCGGGGTCTTGTGCCGGATGGCCTGGGGCTAGTTTGAGCGTGTGTTCTCACAGTTGGAGTTCTGTTTTCTGTGGGCTCATCTAGTTTGACATCGGCCTTGGGTCTGCTCTCCACATAGGGTGCTTTCGGACATGATTTTTTCCCCCTTTTGTGATGGCCGATATTACAGATCTGAAATTGTCTATATCAGTCCCATTGTGTTTGCCATGATCTACTGGTTTGTCTTTTTTTTGGTGTGGGGGGCTGGTCAAAGTCCTTTTCCATTTATGCGTGTGTTTTTTTCATCTGGCCTTTTCTTTGAATAAGTTTTATCGACTAAAAGTTTTGTAAGTTGTGGTAATTTCAAATAATTTTGGTTTTAAATTTAAGGTGATTAAATTCCCTTATACGTACCTAAAGTGGAAATAGACATCGAGAAAAAAAAGAACCCGGAAGGGTTCTAGTTTGTGTTTTCTTCCACACTATCTAATCAAACCAATTGTGAGAATGTCAACTCTTTGTCATGTTCTAAGTGAACTGGATTTGGATGCTCAATTGGATTTTGTTAGTCGTCCACACATACCAATTTAAGTGCAGAACAGAGATTATTAAATTCTCCATAAGTACCATGTCTTAATGACTCTTTGAAGATGAATGTCTATCATAGTGCGGGATCGTTTATGCTGGTTCCAGACATGACACACTACGTTTTTTTGTAGGGTTTCTTTCCCACCGAAAGGACAACCCTTAACATGGCCCCGGGTATGTCACATAAACCCCCCCCCCCCGGCCCGTAATATGTAATTTGGGTATGATGTTGTGTACGTCCATATAGTCTGCGCCGCGCTCGCTGCACCTGTCGATTCAGGCTGAAAGAAAGGTTTTTGTGTTTTTTAAACATTTTCAGCCTAAACACAATAGTTTCGATCTAACTACATGCGAACGTTCCATCAATCGCATCTAACATAGGTGGCGTATGCCAGTACTAAAGTCGAAATATACATGTCACATGTAAGAAGCACCATAGTCACATTATTGTGCCGTCTCTGACCAAGTGCGGCGTGTGCTTGTTTTTTTTTTTTGTTGTGCTCCCGGTGATGTTTACATGGAATGAACGTGACATCGCACCTGCACAACTAGATACTCTTTTCTGAGGCTTCATTATTTGTGCTAGTGCAGTGGGCTGTGAATAGGTATGCGGTAAAAAAAATAACCACAATTCCTAGCGTTTAATTGAAATGGCATGTAAACGGAGAGTGAAGAGCTTTGCTCTGAATATGTTAAGAAGCAGTCATAATGGCTGACATTAAGGTCCTTACTCCTGGTTATTGGACATAACTCGCCACTATTCGTGCACATTATGGAGGCAACAGGACTAGTTATTCTATAAAACTGACTACATGAAACGAGTGACGCTGATTGAGAGTCAGCCCAGCGATTTAGTTGTGGATTTATTATTATGGGTGAACTCATGCTTAATCATGTGTTCCAAACACACTGAGAAACCCCACAATTGGAGAGATTCCCACACTTAGTAGAACGATGGCAGCTATTAAAGAAGGAGAGTAAATGAAGACTGAAGATGTGAAGAAACAGTTCAGTGTCAAACCTGAAGTAGAATGAGGAAACAAAAGGAGCAGGGTTAGTATTCATTCTCATTTTGGATCCTTAGTAAAATGTTAATTCACTACAGGTAGTGTTTGATATTTGTGAAGCAGGTCCAGTGGGGGTGTTTAACATACTTGAGAAAGTTTACTTAATGAAACTGTCTATTATTTACTTTGGGCGATTTGTATGTTATTTGTAAGGGCTAAGTTACAAAGATGTAACGTTTACAAAATGGTATGTTTATACCCCACCCCCCCCCCCCTACAATTTAAATTTCAACTTGAGAATAAATTGTTTGCATGCCTTTTCTACCATTCTTACACCTGTTAAAATGGAAACAGGACTATGTGTGCTGAGCGTGAGAACAATGAGGTTGTGTTCCAAATCTGAGGAAGCATATTGAAGTAGCATAGTTGCTTATTCCAAAATAGTTTATTCATTACTTTTGAACGTTTTGCTATAACCATTAGCTGTCTGTGTAGTATAATGTCTGAATGCTAAATATTGAGTGCACAAAAAAGTGATGAAAATTTAAACAATTAATATTTTGATAGCAACGCTTTCTTTTTTTTCCTCCTTTTTCAAATGAAATGTTAATTCTCCAAAAATTGTTTAAATAAACACTGTATGTTAAATTATTTGTAAATCTTGTTTAGTGATGTTAAATAAACACTGTATGTTAAATTATTTGTAAATCTTGTTTAACTTGTTCTATAGTGACACATTGTGCATACGGCAGAAATGTTCAGAAAAATCAATAAAAGACATAAACAAACAGACGATTAACACTATTAACAGCAATTATGCAATCAAACTTATAGCAAAATGTGGTAGTTCTGTATGAGTTCTGTCTCTGGGTTAGCATCATCTCTTCTCAGGTGTTCTGGATCCAGCCTGGAGCTTGTGAGCAGAAAGCAGAACTTGAGATAAGAACCAAATAGAGACATAACATCCATAATTAGCGTTCGTTTAGCTGCGTTGCCATCCAAAGTAAACGTACAATAATTAGTAACCCAAGGCTTTAAGCCTAATAATTGCAACATTTTGATCAGATTATAAACTGCAGTCCAAAATTCTGGAGGAATAGCATTATTGAAAAATGCTTGGCCACAAGAGGTGTGTTTGTAATTCTAGATTTAAACAGGAAAGAAAGTGTGTCTGGAAACACTCGAACATTATCAGGGAACGGCCTTATTCCAGAGGTTTGGGAGCCAAATGCGAAAAAAAAAGCTCGACCTACTTTAGTGGACTGTTGCCTATCCTAGGTACTATCTAAAAGTACAGAGTTTGTGACCGTTAGGGAGCGGATTGAAGTGTGGCAGAATAGAACACTAGTTAAGGTACACAGGAGAGAAAACATTGAGGGCCTTATAAGTAGTTAATACTATTTTGTAAGTGATACAGAAACCTTAACAGGTAGCCAGTGCAGAGAATGTAAAATTGCGGATAATATATCATATTTTCTTGACCTGGTAAGGACTCTAGCCACTGCATTTTGGACTACCTGTAGCTGTTTATGAGGATGCGGGACAACCCCCTAGCAGTGCTTTACAATAGTCAGGTTAGAGGTCATGAATGCATGAAACGAGCTTTTCTGCATCAGAAACAGGTAATGGTCGTAGCTTGGCATGTTTCTAAGATGGAAGAAAAGGAATGCTGTTGTTGTGAAGGTGGGAATTTTCTGACTCAAAGGTCTCTGAGGGCAGAAACATTTGGACTGTTAAAATCTGACACCAATCGCAAGAGAGGAGAGATTGCAGAGGAGGGGCCCACATTTTGAAAATTCCCGCAATATTCCCACCGGTGCGCAGGCAGGCAATTTAGGAACTCGATTAATTTCATTTTGCGGTGCGCAGGCAAGCGGACTGCAAACTGGAAACGGCAATGGGAACTGGTTATCATTTCCAAGTAGTTTGTAAAAACAAAAAACGTTAAATTTGCCTTGAAAATAGAGATCCTTGTATGTAACAGTTAGCACTATGTGTGATTTTCTTTCTGCCCTCGAAATCGTAGTATAATGGTGCAGCTTGTAGCTTAAGGGTAGGCTAGCCTACTGTTTCAGAAGCAAGCTAGTGTTGTAGATTGCATTAAAATGTTGCAGTGGCTGTTGCCAGCGGTTCTTATCACAAAAATGTAGAATAACAAGATAATTCAGAAAAACGTCAACTTTTTACTGTGTGCACATAACTTACATGTAAACCATAAGCGCTAGCTAAGCTAACTAGTCAAGCTAATCAGGTGAGCTAGAAAGTACATTGCAATAAGCTTTACTGTACTCATATTCAAAAAATCAATGACTATTTAGGGCGTTGTAGTCTAATTTATAAATTTGGCTTTTCTTCATGACTGTTTAGTCTCATCTGGTCCCAGGGCAGACAGATATTTCTAGATTTTGGCTTTTCCTCATGACTGTTTAGTCTCATCTGGTCCCAGGGCAGACAGATATTTCTAGATTTTGGCTTTTCTTCATGACTGTTTAGTCTCATCTGGTCCCTGGGCAGACAGATATTTCTAGATTTTGGCTTTTCTTCATGACTGTTAGTATCATCTGGTCCCAAGGCAGAGACTGTTTCCTATGGAATGCCAAAGCTGACTTTATTTTAAATAAATAAATAAATGCATAAATATACGAAGAAAGTAAAAGAGCAAAAATACATAATTACAAAGAAATGTAAAAAAGTACAAATAAATTAGTATTTATACTTTTATTTCCTTAAAATATAATATTCCTATTCCTATATAAAATTGTTTTTTTTTACACTTTTATTTCAACTTATTATTTAAGATTTTTTTAAAAAAAGGTGTAACTGTGGCCTAAAAGCTTCAGAACGCCACTCTGAGCTCAAATTTGTGAGTTGGGGTTAAAAACACGCCCCCTCATTACATGGGACAGAAAAGGGGGAAAAAAAAAAAAGGTGGAAAAAATAAATGTAGAAAAAAAAACAAAAATGAATGTATGGGGAAAATGAATAAAAGGGGAAAATTTAAATAAAGGTTAAAAAAAAGGGTGGAAAAATCCCCAATTATACTTTAAGGGGAAAAAAAAGTTAAAAAATTTTTATTTTACTTTTTCCCTTCTTTGTATATTTATTTATGAGGATTTTTTCTCTTTTACATTTCTTCGTATATTTATTATGTTTTTTTTTTTAAAAAAATAAAGGGCAGCTTTTGGGATTCCTAGGTTTTTCCCCCAAAATTTTTCCCAGGGCGGGAACCATCCTGGCCAGGGGAGAAGTTGGTTTTTTTAGTATTTTCCTCATGACTGTTTTTTCTCATTTTGGGCCCAGGGCAAAAAAAAACCCCCATTTTTCCCCAATTTTTTCCCGGGCCGGTGAATTTTCCTTTGGGTTTTCAAGGGGCAGAAATTTTTTTGAGGGCAGGGAAAAAACTCTCTGGTCCCCGGGGCAGAAGTCATATTTTTTTTGTATTATTTTGTATATTAGTTTGTTTGTATAATTTTGCAGGCTGCCGGGAAAACCTATTGAGGGTCAAATTTTCCCTCAAGCAAAAAAAAATCAGGGGAGAGATAAATGCAGCCAAGACTTGTTTAAAAAAGAAAAACGAAGAATTTAAAAAGGGCATGTTCATTTTTTTCTTAAATTTTTATTATTATTTGACTAAAGTTAGGTTTAAAAATTTCCCAAAAAATTTTCAGGGGCCGATTTTAGTTTGATGCTTTAAACCGGGTTTTTTCCAAAAAATTATATGTTTAAAATATGGTTTTTTTAATTTTAGAAAAAAAGGCGGACATTTGGTTTTAATGGGTTAAAAAAAAAGGTTTTTTTGAAGAAACCACATGGGCTTTCCCGGGTCCAACCCAAAATGTTGTTTATTTGGGGGGATTCCAAAGGGTTCATGGAGGGTTACATCAAAGGGGGGCAGGGGGGAAGGACCCTTTTAATTTAGCCCCCAGTTTTGCCGCCGGAAGGAATATTTTACTAGGGGTTGGGGGACCCTGGGAATCACGCTGCAGGCAAAAGTAAAAGGGAGAAGCCCAAAACAAATCGGGCCCCTTTTTTGCAAGGGAAAACTCTTTTTTCAAAAATCATCAGGATGCCGGAAAATCAGGTGCCCAACCAAAAGTGCTAAAGCAAACTGGCCCTGGGGGTAAATTTTAAAGAGGAAAAAAGCATCCACCCAGACCTGCAAATTTCCCCCATTGAAATATGGGGTTCAAAAGGGTTGTTCTACTTCTGAGATTTTTAATAAAAAGGGGGGTAATTTTTATTGGGCTCAACAAAATGGGCGGGGGACAAAAAAGACCACGGGGTTTTTCTTTACCCCAAAAGGCATTCGGTTTAAAAAAAAACAGTGATTTTGTCAGTGTGGACCATTGGTTTCCATGGAACTCAGAGGACAAAAATCTGTTTATCAGCCACTTCACAATGAACAACCCATTCATTTTAGTTGTACAAACACATTTCAAAAAACAACTTTTGGAAGAGAACCCTCATCCATGGTTTTCTGGATGCTTATACAAGGCATAACAGCTTAGGGGTATGCATTTTGCACTGTTATTGATAAACAAAAATGGAGGAGGCGTGCCATTTGCCTATTTTATCCGGAGCAAGGAAATACTGCAACAGTAAGCCTCTGCCTACAGAAGCTTCAATTGAGTAACCCAAGCTTCTATCCAAGGTCAGTCAAAGTTAGCATAATTTATGGATACTGTATTTATTCTTTTCTTTCAATTGGAACAACAGGAAATATGCATGTTTGACTTTGAATCTGAAAATACTACTGCACTGAGCTACAGCTTTTGAATTTTGGATCTCACTAGGTTCTTAACTCTCTATTCTAAATTTCTTTGATACAATGTTTTAAATGTATACAGTACACTCTGTCTAATGTATGTTTTGGGTGTGGTGCAACTTTTTCCTCTTTTCTTTCTTTTTCAATGTTTCAGGTCAGTGATGAGGACTGTGACTTGAGAGTGCTTAATGCTATTAAAAGCGTTTTCCCAAATGCAAAGCTTCTCCTTTGTTGGTTCCATGTGCTTCAGGTAAGTCGATGAATATACAATATCACTATTTGTGACTTTAAATCTAAAAAGTTGTGCAGGTGACATTGACAAATAACAGGAAAGGTCAACGGGGAGGTACAAAGTACTATTCTAGAAATCTTTGGCAAAGGTGCTGTTTTCAACAGTGTTCTTTAAAATGTGGTGAGTGTGTAAACCAGTGTAATCTTTAACTGTACTGTATATTTAAGGGGCAATCAACTAGTGGTCTGCAGTGTAATTGAGGTGGTTGTGACATAAATACTTACAATTTGCAGTATATGCTTATTTCAAATCCTAAATTTTACTTACATGAAACATGAAAATTTGGGATATATACAGAGTTAAATTGCAGTCCCAATAACATAAACTCCCTTTTGGCCCAAGCAATGGAAACTAACTGCCATGTGACAAGGAAATAACATACCCTAATGTGCATCTGAAGAAATTTATGCTGTTATAGGCTGTTAACCGGGGCTTGTGAAGACAGATGGAGGTCACCTGACACATGAACAAAAAAAATGTGGTCATTCATCCCATGGCATCAAGGGAAAGCATGTCTGACGGTACTATATTTTCTTACATTCAAAACCCCCAGTGCAAAAGTGGTCCTGCCCAAAATTTATGCATTCTGTAGTGTACATAGTGAGTTTACAATTATTTATGCTTTTTCTTTTTAATGTTTGTATATAAGCATCTCAGATTAAATATGTTTTTCCCTAAGGAGGAAGAGTTTCTCAATGTATCTGCCAAGAAATGCCGTGAGATCGAAATTTTTGGATAGTCCCCCTGTAAAAAAACTTATCTGAAGACAAATTGGTTTACTTATGGGGGCTGTGGGTAAACTTTGCAGAACGTTCTATCACGTAGCAGGAGACAAACAACAAGGCTTTAAAGGTATTTTTCTACATTTGCCAAATAATTTCAAATAATTTTTTTTCATATTTGGGATCAGAGTATTTGCTTAAAAACATCAAGGTGTGTAACATCATGTTCCTAAAATTATGCATGCAAATATAGTGCCAGTCTCTACTAGCTTTTCCCAAAATGGCATGGGCCTATCTAATACCAATATTGAATACGGGACTTTACATGAACGTTAGTATTACCACAAGGCCGGCTCACCTGTGGCTGGACTATTGGGAGGCAAAGTTTACCATGAGCTGAAAAACCCATATTCCCCAAATCAGCAGTTAATGCAGCTCTTTAGGTTGAATGAGCGAGGTTTCACTAAAGTCAGAAAAAATATGTGGGAAATCAGTGTTTTTCAGTGCCATTAAAAAGTTTGTGATGGTGCCCTTACCTGTGTGCAGCTAGCTGGGGCACACTCTCACCACACTGGTGTCCTGTCGCTCCCCACTGTCCATCTGAGGCAAAGGCTACTTTTTTACTGTAATTCCAAATTTGGTCTTGTTTTTCATTACTGCAGCTACATGGATGGCCTCAGCGGAAGCAGGACGACTGACTTTATCCAGCTCTGCTGCTCCCCAGGCTGCTGCGCTGCTTTTTAAAAAAATGGTGTGGGCTAAGATTTGGACATAGAAGTGGGCAGTGCTTTGGCCATCACAGTCAAACCAACACAGCCTACAAAGTTAATTGTTACACTTCCGTGTGAATGCAACCACTTTCCCGGATGGGAAAAATGCAAACATCTTCTCTTGGTGAAGATGGAGGTAGGCAGGAGAGGTATTTACATTGAAAAAATGCGGAATATAAAGCGCTAGAAATCATCAGCCTCCGTCTCTATCAGCAGACTGAAGATGAAAAAAACCATCTTCAATGTGATGGGGCTAGGGGTATTGTGAATAGGAAAACTCCGACTTTGTGCACATGCATTGCTAAAGTTTTGGAGAAAGATGTGTTTGCATACATGTCACACATGTCCTCAAGCCTCAAGACATTTTTCACAGACCCCAAAGAAAATGCACAAGGTCCTGAATCCTCCCATACAGTCCCTGTTATCAGACCTACTACAGTGGAGCAATCCGAAGCCCTTTGAACAACCCCCTGAACGTACCATACCATCCAAAGAGCACACCAGCTGGCTTTTGGAAAATTCACTGCTGTGTCCAGAAAAAAGGAAATTACCCCTTTTCATGGTTACCGTAAAAAAATTAAAAAGCTAGACTGCAGAGAAAAGTAGTTGAGAACTTTAAAACAAAAGAAGAGCAAGAAGAACTTAATTCGTTATTCTGGAGGTGCCATTGTTTGATGTGAAAGCGCCCGTCTTGTTTGGTTTATGAAATTTTTTTGGTAGTTGATAGGTAAATAAAATAATGATAATTAAATCAAAGTTTTATGAAGTTTTTGGGGAAATATATAGACTTTCATTAATGGGAGGGAAACAATAGTAGTGTTTTACCAATATGAAATGTAAATTATACCAGCAAGTGGTGAAGTACACAGGTCCCGTAATTTAGTAAAAGTATTGATCCCCAAAGAAAAAATGTACTCACAATTACAAATAAAGAAAATTTCTTTATAACTTTGTACTTTTCAGTCCAAAACCCAAAACTTTCCATACATCCTATGGTTTAATTAACATGTATTTGGAAATTATGCACCCTTTTTTGTTTTTAAGGAAGCAACTGGAACGGAACTGGAACTGGTTATCATTTCAAAGTAAGTTTTTAAAAACAAAAACGTAATTTCCTTGAAAATAGAGCATTGTATGTAACAGTTAGCACTATGTGTGATTTTCTTTCTGCCCTCGAAATCGTAGTATAATGGTGCAGCTTGTAGCTTAAGGGTAGGCTAGCCTACTGTTTCAGAAGCAAGCTAGTGTTGTAGATTGCATTAAAATGTTGCAGTGGCTGTTGCCAGCGGTTCTTATCACAAAAATGTAGAATAACAAGATAATTCAGAAAAAACGTCAACTTTTTACTGTGTGCACATAACTTACATGTAAACCATAAGCGCTAGCTAAGCTAACTATCAGCTAATCAGTGAGCTAGAAAGTACATTGCAATAAGCTTACTGTACTCATATTCAAAAAATCAATGACTATTTAGGGCGTTGTAGTCTAATTTATAAATTTGGCTTTTCTTTCATGACTGTTTTAGTCTCATCTGGTCCCAGGGCAGACGATATTTCTAGATTTTGGCTTTTCCTCATGGACTGTTTAGTCTCATCTGGTCCCAGGGCAGACAGATATTCTAGATTTTGGCTTTTCTTCATGACTGTTTAGTCTCATCTGGTCCTGGGCAGACAGATATTTCTAGATTTTGGCTTTCTTCAGACTGTTAGTATCATCTGGTCCCAAGGCAGAGACTGTTTCCTAGGAATGCCAAAGCTGACTTTATTTTAATAAATAAATAAATGCATAAATACGAAGAAATGTAAAAGAGCAAAAATACATAATATACAAAGAAATGTAAAAAAGTACAAATAAAATTAGTATTTATACTTTTATTTCCTTAAAATATAATATTCCTATTCCTATATAAAATTGTATTTTTTTCACACATTTATTTCAACTTATTATTTCCACAAGATTTATTTATACAAGGTGTCCTGTGGCCTCAAAGCTTCAGAACTGCCACTCTGAGCTCGATTGCTGATAATGAGGTAAAACACGCCCCCCTCATTAGCATACGGACAGAGAAATGTGGAAATAAATAAATGTGGAAATAAATAAATGTAGACATAAAAACATACATGAATGTATGTGGAAATGAATAAAAGTGGAAATAAATAAATGTATAAATAAAAGTGTGAAAAATACAATTATACATAAGGTAATAAAAGTATAAATATTTATTTGTACTTTTTTACATTTCTTTGTATATTTATTTATGTATGATTTTGCTCTTTTACATTTCTTCGTATATTTATTTATGTATTTTTTTAAATAATAAAGTCAGCTTTGGCATTCCATAGGCTTCCTTACAATTTTGTCCCAGGGCAGGTGAATCCATCCTGGTCTCAGGGCAGAAGTTGTTTTTGTGTAATTTCATGACTGTTTAGTCTCATCTGGTCCCAGGGCAAAAACCATTATTTTCCACAATTTTGTCCCAGGGCAGGGGAACTCTCCTGGTCTCAGGGCAGAAATGGTCGAGGGCAGGTGAACTCTCCTCGGTCGGATTTGGGCATGAAGTCCATATTTTTTATGGAGTTATTTTGTATAATTAGTATGTTTGTAACATATGCAGCGGCTGGCATGGAGGACTTATTGAGGGCCTCAAATTTCCACAAGCCAAAAGTAGGGGAGAGATTAAATGCAGCCAAGAACTTGTTAAAATAGAACAAGCAGGAAGATGAAAAGACATGTCATTTTCTTCTTATGATATTATTATTAGACTATGTTAGTAAATATCAAAAAAACTTTTATAAGTACCGATCACTTTGATGCTAACCTGTGTTTCTCCAAATACTCTAGATGTTGTCAAGTATAGTGTCTTTCTAATTCAGAATATGGCGACACATTGGTTGAATGGTGTTAAAAAACGGTTTGAAGAAGCCACATGACTCCAGGTCCACCAAGATGTTGTTATTATTAGGGGGGATGCCAAGGAGTTCATGGAGGGTTACATCAAAGAAGTGCAGGAGAAGGACCATTGCTACTTCAGACCCCCAGTCTGCCGCCGGAAGGACTATTATTACTATGGCTGTGACCGTGGGAATCACGCTGCAGGCAAAAGTAATGGAGAAGCCACACAAACTCGGGCCAATTCTTGCAAGGCATACATCTCTTTCAAAGTCATCACGGATGCCGGAATATCAGGTGCCATAATCCAAAAGATGCTACAGCACACTGGCCATGACGAGGGTAATTCTAAAGAGAAAAACCGCATCCACCCAGACCTGCATTCCCTCATTGAAATATGGCTTCAACAGGGGTTGTTCTACTTCTGGATTTAATTAATAAGCTATGATTGTCCCTCAAACAAATGGGCCATGTGCGACAAACAAAGACCGACCGGTTTACTTGACTCCAGCCAATGGACATTCGTGCTTTAAAGGAAACAAGTTTTTATGATAGGATCTGTGGTCGCCTGTGGAACAAAGATTGGTTGTACGCATGGAACTCAGATGGCAACACATCTGCTTTTGATCAGCCACTTCACAATGAAAACAAAATCCATTTTTTAGTTGTACAAAACACACATTTCAAAAAAACAACTTTTGAAAGAGAACCTCATCCAATGGTTTTCTGCGGATGCTTCAGCACAAAGCCATAACAGCTTAAGGGTTGTATGCATTTTATGCACTCGAGCTACTTGATAAACAAAACTGGAAGAGGTGTGCCATTTGGCCTATTTTATCCTGGAGCAAGTGAAAACTACTGCAACAGTACAGCCTCTGCCTGCCAGAAGGCGTTCCGTTAACTATAAATCAAGCTTCTATCCAAGGTCCAGTCAAATGTGTAGCATAATTGATGGATCACTGTATTATCTTTTCTTTGCTTGGAACAAAAGGAAATATGATGTGTCGAACTTTGAATCTGGAAATACTACTGCACTGAGCTACAGCTTTGAAATTTTGATCTCACTGGTTCTTAAACTCTCTCATTCTAAATTTTCTTGATCCAATGTTAACTGTATACAGTACACTCCTGTTAATGATATGTTTTGGTAGTAGGTGCAATTTTTGCACCTTATTCTTCTATTTTACTAATGTTAAGGTCACAGTGATGAGGACTGCTGACTTGAAGAGATGACAGATTGGAGAATGGCTACATGTAAAAACCGAGGTTTTCCCAAAGAATGCAAAGCTTCTCCTTTGTTGGTTCCACTAGTAGCTAAGGTAAATTGAATGAATATACAGTATCACTATTTGTGACATTTGAAATCTAACAATGTTGGTGCAGTTGACATTGACAAACTACACAGGAAAGGGTCAACGGAGAAGGTACAAAATTACCTATTCTAGAAATCTATGGCAAGGTGTGATGTTTTCAGCAAGTGTTCACTTTAAGAAAGTGGGTGGGAGTGTTTGTAAACCCAAGTGTGAATCTTAGACTGGACTGTATATTGTAAGAACCCAATCAACTAGTAGTGCTGCAGTTGTAATCTGCAGGTGGTTTGTGGACATAGTAATACTTACAATTTGCCAGTATATGCTTATTTCAAATCCTAAATTTTACTTACATGAAAACATGAAAATTTGGCGATATATACAGAGTTTAAATTGCCGAGACAATAACATGACACTCCCTTGTTTGGCAAGCAGGCATGGAAACTAACTGCAATGTGACAAGGTGAAAGACAACATACCCTAATGTGCATCTGACGCAATTTAGCCACTGTTATAGGCTGTAAACGGTGGCTTAGCCTGAAGACAGATGGACCGGGTCACCTGACACCTGAACAAAAGAAAATCGTGGTCATTCATTGCATTGGCATCCAAAGTGAAAGCAGGGTCTGAAAGCGATTTTATATTTTCTCTACATTCATAACCCCAGTGCAACTAAGTGGTCCTGACCAAATTATACGATGCGGTAGTGTACAGAATAGTGAGTTTACAATTATTGTATACTTTTTCTTTTAATTTTTACTCTAATAAGCATCTCAGATTAAATATGCTATGTTTTCCAAGGAGGAAGAGTTTCTCAATGTATCTGCCAAGAAATGCCGTGAACGATCGACGCATTGCAGGATAGTCCCCCATGTAAACAAACTTGCTCTAGAGGAGATATCTGGTTTTACTTATCTTTGAAGTTGTGGAGTGAAGAAGAAAACTTTGGCGGAAACGTTCTATCACTGTAGCAGTGAGACAAACAAACTACAAGGCTGAAAAGAGTGGCTTTACCCACATTTTGCAAATAATATTTCAAATAAAGGTTATTTTCCTTAATGGGATCAGAGTATTTGGCTTAAAAACATCAATGGTAGTTTGCTAACATGCATGTTCCGTAAAATTAATGCATACAAATAATAGAAAAGCTTGAACACGCGGAACGGCCCGTCTCACTAGTCGTTTATCAGTAAAACTGCGCATGGGTCCTATTGTAATACCACATATTAGACACTGACTTACACTATACACACTGAATGTTCCTGATCTTACCACAAGGCCGGCTCACACTAGTAGGCTCTGACTATTGGGAGGCAAAGTTTTTTACCAGGAGCTTGAAAATCCATCACCACAATCTTCCCCGCAAACACCGAGCACGCTCTAATGCCAGCTATTTACCGTTGTTTGAGATGGCCGTTTGAGGTTTCACTATGTACGTCCAGAACAAAATCATGTAGGAATCAGTGTTTTTCAGTGCCAGTAAAAGTTTGTGATTGGGCCCGTACCTCGTGTTGCAGCTTTAACTAGAGCACTCTCTCGAGCCACACTGGTGTCCTGTAAAGCTCCCCACTGTCCTATCTGAGGCAAAAGGCTACTATTTCTGCTGTCATTCCAACTTTAGTATCTTGTTTTTCATTACCTGCCTAGTACATGGATGGACTCAAGCAGGAGCAAGACGGCCTGGGACATTATCCAGCTCTGGCTGCTCACCAAGGCTGCTGCGCTGCTGTTAAAAAATGGTGTGGGCTAAGATTTGGCCAGAGAAGTGGGGCAGTGCTTTGTGCCATCAACCAGTCAAACCAACACAGCCTACAAAGTTAACTTGTTTACACTTCCGTGTGAATGCACCAATTTCGGGATGGGAAACGTATGCAAACATCTTCTCTTGGTGAAGATGGAGGTAAGGCAGGGAGAGGTATTGACATTGAAAAAATGTATTGGAATAATAAAGTGCTACAGAAATCATCAGCATCCGTCTATCTCAGCAGACTGAAGATGAAATAACCATCTTCAATAGTGATGGGACTATGAGTATTGTGAATAGGAAAACATACAACTTTGTGCACATGCATTGCTAATAGTTTTGGAGAAAGATGTGTTTGCATACATGTCACACATGTCCTCAAGCCTCAAGACATTCTCACAGACCCCAAAGAAAAATGCACAAGTGTCTGAAGCCTCCAGCAGGGAATCCTCCCCATACAGTCCATGTTATCAGACGCTACTACAGTGGAGCAACTCCGAAGCATTTGAACATACCCTCTGAACTGTAACCCATACCATCCAAAGAGCACACACAGCTGGCTTTTTGGAAAATTCATTGCTTTGTGTCCAGAAAAAGGAAAATTACCTTTACATGGTTTACAGTAAAAAAAAGAATTAAAAAAGCTAGACTGCAAGAGAGCACAGTGATTGAGAACTTTAAAAAGACAAAAGAAGAGCAAAGAAGAACTTAATTCTGTTATTCTGGAGGTGCCATTGTTTGCATGTGAAAGCGCCTGTCTTGTTTGGTTGATAGAATTTTTTGGTAGTTGATCAGGTAAATAAAATACTGATAATTAAATCAAAGTTTTATGAAGTTTTTGGGAAATATATAGACTTACATTAATGGCAAGAAGCAATAGTAGTGTTTTACCAATATGAAATGTAAATATTATACAGCAGCAAGTGGTAAGTACACAGGATCCACGTAATTCCAGTAAGTATTGATCCCCAAGAAAAATGTACTCACAATTACAAAATAAAGAAAATTGCTTCATAACTTTGATACATTCTCAGTCCAAAACCAGAGATCTTTCCATACATTCTTATGGTTTAACTTAACATGTATTTGGCAACCATTATGTTTTCACCCTTTTGATTTGTCTTCTCGTCAACCTTGAAAAAAAAAAAAAAAAAAAACACTTTCTTCAACGTTTTTGACGCCATTTTTTCACACAGTTTGTTTTTGCTTTTTCCAACGTTTTTAAATTATTTATTTTTACACATTTTCAGTGCTTATTTCTACGCCCCATATTTTCTGGATATAAAACAATAAATTGAAAACGGGTCAATTTTCACCCGACAGTCAAAACAAGGGTTATAAATCCAATCATCTATATTGTCCAAAGTGGTTCACTCAGTAAACCATAATGTTTAGACTATTCCTTTGTCAAGGAGCTGCCATAAATGCTGATACCACTTTAAAATTGACATGCTTTATTTACTTCTGGAGGCAGTGGAGGTTCTCTGCCTCGACCAGGCACGCATCAATTAAAGAATAAAAGCGCACCCTTCAACATTTCTGGCCAAGGGGCCATGCGTAGCGAGGTTGTAATAGGACCAGTTGGCCTCCATCGCGGTCTTTATCGCTGGTAGTGTCTGCCTGCAAAAAGTGTTAAAAACAGATGTTATTGACATAAAAAGAACAGTGGTAGAGGTGATGTAATACAATAATGCATATGTAGATCTAAAGCCTTTTAATCTTGCATACTGGCATTGGTAACAACAGATCAATGAACCTGCAGTGTTGGGCCTTGACGATGGCCTCAAGATGTTGGTCCTCCTCCAGGCAAGCCTGGCCAATTTTTTGAATTGGTAGGTATTTAAAACCCATGTAATTTACATCCTCTGCAAGGGCCAGACATTCTTCTACAAATACACAGTGCAAGAGAGTACAAAAAAGTATATTTTGTCAAACTAAGAATGGAGTATAGACTGTTAAGGACAGAAGCTAGATTCAGTCATTTCAAAAAGTTCTGATCAACATGTGAAAGTGCCTTGATGGTACCATTTGATGAGTCCGGCCTGAACAGGGAAAGGATCTATGAAAATTCTCTATAATTACAGCCTAATGTTACTTGGGGAAGAGGTAGAGTCCCAGCAATCCAAGACCTCCCCTCAGTAATACAAAGGCAAGGTGGATTCTTTCTGAGCCTACTACTTATCCCAGAATCTTCACATCTTGCTAAATTTAAATTGGGCTAACATCTGCACAGGGCAACAAGACCGATGTAGGATAGCTTCATAATAAATAAGGTGTTTGCAACCTCCTATCTCACTGTTTTCATTAAAAACATATGATCAGAGTTAATAATCTATGTGCATCCGTGTTGTTAGCAACTTCTAAGTGAATAGGTCAAGGGATACAATAATCACAATAAATAATAAAACTTGTAAAACAAGATTTGAAAATTAAAAAATATTTTGCTATTTGTCTTATTCATTCTTATGATTTGACATCACAGTGAGGTTGCAATTTCACCCCGATTGCATGCCATACTGCTGTAAAGTGTAAGATGGTGGCCTAATATTTTCTGAGGTGGTACTCAAGGTAAAAGAAATTTAAAATCACTGCCCAATGTCATGCAAATAGTTATTTCTGGCAATGTGTTTGTATTGTGCGTAACGAGAACCAATTTCAATGCCTTCACACCCTGCCAAAATAGTGCAAAATACCAAAATCTTAATGGTAACAAAGATTTCTGCCTAGCCAGACTATTAAGAAAAGATCTTTACCAGCTGGTGTGAAGTGATGGGTGGTTCACTGCCCTTAAACTCTTGCACGTCATGTTCTTAACCTCTAGACCTCAGTTACCTTCACACAACTTGCTGACACTTGTTGACAGCCTGATTCGTGGTCCTGGCTCCACCTGTGAGTCGTGCAACTTGGCCATGAGCGCCTCTTTTTGGCTCTTGCCTTTCCTTAAGTAGGCCACCAGAGCATTGGGCGAATAGCCTCTGGTGGCCACACCTTCTAACCAGTTCCTCCTGATCCTTTATATCTGCAATATCCAGTGGAAATTTAAGCAGGCATATAGAGTTAAAACAATCTTCACAGCAGAAATGTTGGTAGAGTATTACTTTAGGTACAGGGAGAACACATACATGACTTACCTTAAAAAGGGTTTTAAAATAACTTATTCCTAACAGCTGTAGGCATTGACTCAGTATTACTGACTTTGGCCCAGTATATTTCCGTGGTGGAAGCTGAGGACTTTTAAAGATTTATTCCACAGCAAAGGTTAACGCAAGTGGGAATTTTTGTTCCGTATTATGGCCATGGAGTTACGGAAGAGGCGCTGTTGGTGAGCTTTTGTAAAGTGCCTGAGGGAATATGATATACACCGTTCCTTACAGCAAGAAAGCTTACCTAAGTTTTGGGAAATTAGTAATTACACCTGTAGAGAAACAGATTTCCGCTTAAAAAATTCCTTCTGTAAAATTTTGATAACCTCCAGTTTCGGGTCCTTACTTTGCTTCATTTCCTATACAGTGAGTGGGACCCCCTCGCCAAGAATCCACATGTTCGACTTTGAAAAACATACCGAGCCAACCAGCATTCCTCCATGGCCACACAGAAACATTTTTTCGAGGTTGTTCCACGCTCTCATTGGTACCTCAGCAGAAGGTAATTTCTCAGGGCCAGACATAGCACCAGAGCAAATTTAAATTTAAAATATAATGGCGTTAAACACCCAGTCCTAATATGCCCGGTATTTTCCGCACTATAAGGCACACCCCGGTTATAAAGGCACCTTCAATGAATGGCCTATTACAGAACTGTTTTTTCATATATAGGGCCCACCGGGATTATAAAGGCATAGAATGAAGATACTGCAGTCAAGCGTTTGACTACGGGTTTTGGATATGCAGTGGTCACCAACCTTTTCAAGCCTAAGATCACATCCAAAGTCCAAATAGCAAAGCCAGGAATCTACCACTTGCAAAAAAATATGAAAAAAACAAGTGGCTGAGCTGTAAACCTTGTTTATACTCGACGCGTCCGCATGAGCGCGAAGGTAATAAAAAAACTAATATCCGTCTGCTCGGGCAGATTCGGCTCAAAGTCATGCATCTCCGGATGCGGAGGCAAAGATGCATGACTTTGAGCCGAATCTGGCCGAGCAGACGGATATTAGTAGTACATCTCATCACACCGGCACCCAGTTTGCGCGTCTAAATCAGTTGTATGGTCTGTGGTTCAGTCTAAAACAAACAGTTGTGTCAAGTATAAATGCCTCGTCTGTATGGGGAGTTGCGCGCGCAGTCAGCGGAGGCTCGCGCTCTGGTGCCAGGCAAAAGTATAAACCAGGTTTAAGTCAGCGGTTGTTTTATCCAATATAAGGCGCTCCGGTACTTTGAGTAAGTGGTGACATCCATCATGCTTGCAGATACAGACACCACACTAACTAAAAAACCACAAAAAAATGCGTGCAATGTGTAGACCTGTGCACAGTTATTGTTTGTACTATTTAAATTGATTAGGAGAAATTAGTGTAAATGTCTTAAATAGGGATGGTAATGACTACCAAAGTTACCTTTTGGGCCTTGGTCCCGTCAGGTAACCGAGAACACTCGCCATCTTCGAATCCTCTGTAAGTGAAAAATATTTGTTTTATTTTTATTGTCAAACGTCATTCAATGGCCAAACTATGCTGACCATAAACAGTATCTTCCTATCTTGTTCCCCTAGGGACATTCAATTCCTGTGCATGCCACCCTCTACTATATTTAAAGGAGAAATCCGGTGATTTAACATTGACTCTTTTGGGTAAAGATGAGTGCGTCAATACAGAGAACAGCTACACAAAATCGTGTTGCCTACACCGTTTTATCCTCTTTTTAAAATTTGTCACGCCTGTGACCTTCAATGGGGCAAATCCTTAAACTGTTTTAAACCCTCTTATCCTTGATGTTCATTAACAAGTGCACAGCCAATGTGATGATTCTTCAGAGTGAACACGGGTTGACTCTGACTGTGCAGTAGAGTGGAAAGACGGCTCAAGTGATGTTATTAGCCAGACAAATACCTGTATTTACAATCCTGTTTTCGGTCGAAGGCCATGTATCGATTGTTTGAGTTCACGCAGCGTGATCAGAGGTAACTAACCCGAGGCCGTTAACTCGACAATCGCTAGTATGGCCTTCGACCGAAAACAGGATGGTAAATACATGTATGACGCTGGGGGGAACACTGAATTAACTTCACTTTTTTCAATCTTTGACATCCTACTGCAGTCAGATTCAACCTGTTCACTCTGAGCATCACTCACATTGGCTGTGCACTTGTACTGAACATCAAGTATGTAAGAGGGTAAAGCAGGTTAAAACTTTCCCATTGAGTCAACAGGGTGCAAATTTTAAAAAGAGATAACACGGTGTAGGCAACATCGATTTTTGTTGTTTTCTTCTGTATTGACAGCACGCCAAATTTACCAAAAAATGAGCGCAATGTGAACTTGACCGGAGTTTCTCCTTTAAGACCATCAGGAACAGCATCAGGGAACAACTGTGCAAAGAAAATTCTCTGTCTTCCTAACATCAAAGTTTACATCAAAGGAGACACATTGCTTACTGAAAAGACCCTACATGTTATTGTTAGTTAGTGACTCGAAGCTGTACAATAAATACAGTATCTTCCTACCTTGTTCACCCTCTGTGGACTCGATTCCTGTGCAAGGCCACCATCTACTATAGTTAAGACCAATCGAACAGCATTCATGGAACAAACGTTTCAAACGAAGATCCTCTGTACTTTTCTAACAGCCAGTAATACATCAAAGACACATTGCTACTGAAGACCCTACATGTATGTTGTTAGGAGTGACCGCGAATGCTGATCACCATCCTACTGTAGTTAGACTGTGTTTGTGTGTGTGTACCTAAGCTAATCAAAGAGCAGAACCCCCGTCTTTGAACAACATTGGTACACATTTACTTAACATTAACAATTATACGAGGTTTGGTTGTAGCTTGTCTACATACATCAGCCCTACTTACCAAACAGATTGCCTAAATCGCAATACCACCTAAACTTAGTCCCATCCTGTGTCTGTCTTACCTGTATTTCCATTTAGACTTTGGCGATTTGCCCAGAAAAGATAAAAAAACATTGAGTTAATCATACAATGTTTGAGACAGTATGTCTAGTTGATAATTAAACCTGCCTTTTTTCCTTCTTAGAGTCTTTGTATCTAAAAGAAATGAAACATTTTCTTAATGCATTTTAATGTTATTAGATGTTTCAAAACCCAATATAATCAGAAATAATGATTCATTCTGCAATGCTATTTCATGTGTGTAGAACCCAAGACAGGTAGTCACTCATCCTTCTAAGAAAGATCGGAAATAAATAGCATCTGAATTTTGAACAGTAACTTAAATGTCGTATTTTATGCTTGAAATGATGTAGTAACAATGTCCTCCCGAAGGTATGACAATCCGCCGATTTACAAGTTAAGCTACCACTCCAAATCATCAGTAAGTTAAACTTAATGCGCAGCTACAGAGCCATCAGAGCATCAATAAGGAGCACCCCATACGCGTACATATGTCCTACACTTACCAAGGAGTTGAAACAACAAAGTCCCAAGTCTCTCCCGCTCCTTGAGCGATAGGGAGGCATTGGAGTTGCCCTTGTTGTCCCTCGGGATCATTTCTGCAAACTAAAAGTAGCAAGCAAAGTCTATTTTAAATGAAATTCATGTAACTTATCATAAAATGTGACAACAAATTGTGGTAAAAATTTTTTTGACTTAATACAAGATAAGATTATGGTGCTCATTTAATAATTATATGATCATGACTCCGGTATCGTATGCTGAAGGTTATTAATGTGTCCAGTCAAAAATCATTAATATTTGATCTGAAACTTTCATTCAAAATTGCTCTAAGTGAAAACTAAAAATATTTATATTTTCAAAAGAAAACCGAAACATTCGCAGAAAACTCCCAAACTGTACCATTAGTGAGAACACCCCAACCATGACAAAGAAGTTTTTTTGTAAGTCATGGTCCCTCTTCATCTCTTCCAGGGGCCCTTAGCCCCCTTGCTAAAATAAGGAAAATTAAAAATTTGTGAAAATCTCTCTTTTTTAAAAATTACTCATTTTATAGAGCAATCCCCAAAAACTTGTTTAATTTTTTCCCCCTTTTAAGCAATGTTTTTTAAAAAAAAGATTAGGAATTTCCCTCTTTAATTGAATCTATAAAAGATGGGAAAACATATGAAAAAGATTTGAAAAATTTCAAAATCGGGTTTAAAATGATTAAATTCTTTTAAAATGGAAACTCCCCAAAAAACACAAAAGAAGAAAACAGCAACAATAATGACTAGTGTGAGTTTTTTTACAATAAAAAACTTCAAATAACAACAAAAAAAGAGGGGCCAGGCCCCTCCAAATAGGGCCAGGGGCATGGCCCTTTTAGTGTTTTCTACGGAAAAAAAACATTAAAAAAATTTAAATAAATTGAATAATGTGTTGAGTAAAATATTTAAAATTTAATTCTTTTTAAAAAATAAGTCTCCTCCCTGGGGAAAAATCAATATACATTAATTTATTTAAAAAATTTTAAATATTAAATATGTTAAATTATATTTAAAATTGTATTATGTTAGTGGTAATGAGTGAGGATTTTTTAAAGGGAAAATTCCCGGGTTAAAATGGGCATCCAACAAGAAAATAAAAAATTTACATATAAATTTTTTATAAAAAAAAAAAAAAAAAAAAAAAACCAAAAAACAAAACAAGGGAAAAAAAAAAAAAAAAAAAACCCCACAAAACCAAAAAAAACAAAAAAAAAAAACCCAAAAACCACAAAGGGGTTGTTTTCTAAGTTTGGTGAAAAAAATAAAGTCCCAAAATAATCCCTTAAAGGCTAACGGGCAAATGTAACAATAAATTTTACATGTAATACAAACTACTTTAAAGTAGTGTTGGAAATTAAGTTTTTTTTCCCCCGTTTTTTTATAATCTTTGGACAAAAATTCACTTTATCATACCCCGACTTCTAATGTGTTGGTTTCACCTTTGTTTGGTGAAAACCTCAAAATACCAGTCTAACAGCCTTGTTTCAAGTGCTTACTGTGGTTGTGATGTCACAAACGAAGGGGCCTGGCATATGGGCAAAGTTTTAGACATGTACTATGTTTTCGTGGGGGACATATTATAAAATTTATAAATAGCCTAGTTGTGTTGAATGCCTCCAAATGATTTTTTATGTTACAGCAGCGAGCACTTCTCTTTATTTCAAAAATTTTTTGGTAGGCTATCATCTGGGCCTATTCATAAAAACAATCTCAAGTCTCGGACCTTGTGTTCCCCATGTTCAATCGTTTAAAAAAAACACCAGAAAAAAAAAAGTCGGGAATTGCTCTACCTGGTGGTTATGAAAATTAATCTTTGTAGCAGATATCCAATGAGTAACATAGATTAGGAAAAAAAAAATTTTGAATAACACTGTTTTTGGCTTGGTTAATTTTCCCCTTTAAAAAGCAAAGACAAAAAAAAAAACATGTTTTTCTCTGAAGCTTTAAAAGGATATTAGAATACCATAACTATGGGGCAAAACTTAAATGGAGGGAAAAAAACATGGCCTCAAAATAATTCTAACCAGGGGGGTAGCCTGGGACAGTGCAACCTGAACCGGAGGTTCCCCCCCCCTCAGACCCCTTCTGCCCTGAGACCAAAAGACGCTGACTCCCTTTTGTCCAACTATTTGCCCTGAGAAAGAAAAAATGACTATTGCCCGAGACCAGGAGGAATTTACCTGCCCTCAGACAATTTCTGCCCCGAGACCAGAAGACATTACTCCCTTTTTTCCAATATTTGCCCCGAGAAAAAAAATTGACTTCTGCCCCGAACCAAAGGGTTCCCCCGCTCTGGGACAATTTTGGGAAAAAAATGGTCCTGCCCGGACCAGATGAACTAAAAAGTCAGAAAAGCCAAAAATCTAAAATATCTGTCGCCTGGGACCAAAAACAAACAGTCATGAAGAAAAGCCAAATTTTAAATTAGACGCTTCTGCCCCGGGAAAGGGGGGGGTTCCCCCGCCTGGGACAAAAGTGGAAAAAAATGGTCTCTGCCCCGGGGCCAGATGAGACAAAAAGTCAAAGAAAGCCAAAATTTTTAAATTTAACAAAATTTATAAATACAAATTTAAATTTTAAAATCGAATATAAAACAAAAAAAAAACTCTTTGGAAAAATAAAGAATATTGTAGTATTAAGGTTTATTTTTAGTTCAGATTAACATTTGAGGCACAATTGTATTCAATTTAAAATAAACCCGGGGTTTGTTATTAAAACATTATTGATCCTTAATACGGAGAAAGGGAAGTTTCCCACAACGTTAGATCTTGGGGATGTTATTCTTCTGTGGCAATTCTGCTTTTTACTGGATCTCTTAAGCTGTGTGGACTTTGCTGATCCCGATGCTCGGCTGCACTGGTCCCAAAATGATCGGTCCTTCAAAATGGCAGTTTGTTCCATTTTAAATTTGCCATTTGATGTTGGGGAATGTTGTGGTGGCCCCCCTTCATTTGGCGTGCTCACTGAAAATAAAAATTTTTGGCGGGGAAAAAAGGGCCAAAGAACCGTTCGGTTTGAAAATTGCGCCTACCCGAAAACCGAAGAACCTCGTCCAACGGGCAATCGAATCGGTCGTTACACCCCAGGTGGCGTTTTTTTTATTTTGTTTTTTAAAACCGCTGGCAACACCACCATATCTATGACAATCTTTTTTAATGCGTAAACCCCGCTTTTCTCCCGAGTTGCTAGCCTATCCTTAAACTACAAATACAAGGGGGGGGGCACAAGGTGCACATACAATGCTCCCTTTTGAATTTTTTTTTGTTTTTAAAAAACTTACTTTGAAATGATAACCACCAGTTCCTCTTGCCTGCGCACCGCAGAGGGATTTTTTTGACGGTTGAGATAAATGGTGGCCCCGCCTCTGCAATTCTCTCCCCTCTTGCGATTGGTTGTCAGGTTGAACCAATCACAAACATTTCTGCCCTCAGGACAACTTTTGGTGCGTTCAAGTCATCTCGTATCGATCGTATTTACGAGTTGAATGCACATGAACGCCACCACAATATCCTAAATACCAGTGGGGAGCTCGGGATTTTCTTTAAGCCCCGATCTGTACGAGTTGGGGGCGTGTCAGTGATTAACATGGCGGAATTAATGGATGCAACGTCTGTAGTTGACGTAAATTTAATTGAATTTCAATGTTTACTAGTCTATAAACTGTCATTTATCATGATCATCATTAATCTTGTTATAAGCAGCAAGTTAATGAATTACAACTAAAAATCCAAACATTTGTGCACCTTTAGAACGAGAAATGGTTTGATTCGCAACATTGCACATGGCTTTAACATTTTTTTTTATCTCCTCCGCTAGCATTTTTCTATAAGCAGAGTTATTAAACCTTGCCGTAATTTCTTGCTATTCATTAAAAGAGAGGTACAGAAGCGCCATTCTTCTCCAGCGGAAACTGACTTGCGGGCGCACCTCACGCGTCGTCAGCCGCGACTTCCCTCCTCGTGCGTCACAGGAAATTCCCAGGAGGACTTAGGCAGCACCATTTGAGTCAAGAAAATTCCCACCTGCTTTTTGGTTATGGGTCACCATACTTGACAAATGTCACAAACTTCACTTCACTTTCAAGGGGTGCAAGCGTGTAGTTGTCATTTGTGGGCAGGGGAATGCCAATACATTTTACAAAAGTGGGGGTGACAGCTGTCAGATGATGTAACCCTCAAAAACAATAATGTATAAAGTAAGTACCTTCCTGTTCATCCCACATAACAACGCTGTCATCTAGGCAAACATCCAGTTACATTCGACCCACATGCAGGAAGAAGATCTGGACTACGGACATGACCATATTGGACCTCAATGGTTTGCCTTCAGTGTATTAAACTCATTTGATCTCATGCCAGGCCCTATAAAAATACATGATACAACTCAGGCTAGCTTAAAACAACCAGCCATCAGGCAGTGGTAGCAACTTTCCGACAATTTGTCCAAAGTCACAGTATTTCATCTTCAAGAGGGTGACACTGCGTCCCTATCCAAACATGATGCGATGAGGAATGTCTGAGCTTATAGCCTAATGCAGCAGCAATGTTGGTTGCTTAGTTTCTATTACTGGATCGCTATATTGAGAAATCCTGCAACTGTGAAAACTCATTTTGGTCAAAAAATCACGCTCCTCATAACTAAATGTTAACCATCAAGTATGGCTCATAAGGATTGGGACACAGGCAGATTTAGATAAACTCAAAATGGAATACGGTAAAACAGAGCAACATCATTTCAGAAAAGATAATGTGTCTCTCTGTGGCTTTGACAAATCGGTGGTTACGTTAGTAACATGACGCAGGCTAAAATGTTTATGTCGATCTGGTATTATAATTTGTTGTTGGAAACTAACTGTGCCAGAACAACGGGTACGGAATGATATCCTCACAGTTCACACTGGAAGGAGGCGCGTTTAGGAAAAGAAAAAAGAACAAAGAGGCTGGGCATTTATTTTTAATTCATATTATAGATGCTGAAGGTCGATGAGGTGCATGTTTGGCTACAAACTTGATAAATATTACACTTTTACAAATCAATTGATGTTAAAGCATTTATCACATCCCTTACAGAAAAATAAATAAACAAAACATGAATTTCTGATGTGATCACGTGTGGACAACAAAAATCCTAATAAAGTGATTATGTACTTTTTCTAGAGCTTTTCTCATTTTAACATGAATTTGGAAAGGAAAGGGCATTGAGGGAACATTGTTGTTTTGTTTTTTTGTTTTTTACTGAAATAAAGACTCAAAACAGTTTCCCATACAAAGAACCCAGTTACATACAAAGACCTAAACAACATTCCTACATGTGACCAATTGGGAAGAGTTTCCAAAAAAGAAATTACATTTAAATCAGTAAGTATTGGTCATTAAGCAGCCCTGATTTCCAGAATGTTCTCAGTTATTTCATGTCAATCATAATTGCTAGTGACATGGGTTGCACAATCTATATATGACTACATGACTGTTGAAAAAAAAGTTTTAATTAAAAAAAACAAAAAACTAATTTTTGCTAATTTAGCATTGTCTTTGTTTTATGTTGTTTATTTAGGCTAGTATAAAACCACTATCCAAAACTAAAAACTATGCAATAATTGAAAAGCTTAACATTTCTCATTACGTGAACGTGACTGAAATTACATATTAAACGTGTCACAATAATGTGTTGAGAAATAAAAGGACTCTCACATTTAAATGAGGATAAAAACAACAGGCACGTGTCACGCTCGTAGTGTCAATGGTCCACTCGTCAATAGGGGGCAGTAATGCACCTATATGTGTACGATCCGACGTAACAGACGACGTCACCACTAGCGTCATCAGTCAGCGTTGGGTCTCCTGAGGTAAGACAATCAGTTCACTGTGCTTCATATAATTGCAAAATTTTAAAAACACAGTTTGTTAAAGCAGCATTATACCGAGTCAATCTGTATCGTTTTTATCTGGTTCAGCGATATTTGTGCGTCTTTTCTGGCGTCTGCTGACTGAAATAAACATTAAAGCTAGCAGACAACAACAATGTGCTAAAATCATTTAAGACCTGTGATTTTGTGTGTGTTTTTATGTTCGTGCATTTAATTATTTTGATTATTTTGAGCAGTAATGGTATTGTTTTTGAATGTCACTTGATCAAAAGTCAAAGTGAATTTTTTTTTTTTTTTACGGAATCACAATCTTTGGAATTTTTTTATTTATTTTTTTTTTTTTTATATTTATTTTTTATTTTGCCTGTGAGTGTATGCTTTAAAACATGATCTCCTTTACATGAAGAGGCTTGACTGTAACACTCAATTTGATGATGAATGCATTGAATTGATAACTGGTTTATTTTTTTGCAGCAATTCACCTACGGTTCAACGTTTTCAAAGCGGTTTACCAATAAATGCTGGAATGTTACCATTAGCCTAAAAGTGAAGAAGATTAAGTTTGTGAGAGAAAATTGAAAACATGAATGATCCAGAGCCCTGCAGAATAAAACAGGAAGATATTGAACAACAAATAGGTTGGTGTTTGGTTCTTAATTATTTAAAAACGTTATAATACATAAAGTTGCAAAAAAAACAAAAATTAAAAAATGGTTAAAAATGTTCCACAATCAAATTATCAAGCAAGTACATAAGCAATAATTGTTCAAAACTGTCTTGTTACCTTTGCCAGATTCACCACAACAGTAAGGTTGTACACTGCAAAAAATAAATAAAATAAAAATAAAAAATTCTTACTGAGTACTTTTGTCTTGTTTTCTATAAATATCTAAAAATTGTTGAATCAGGATGCACTTACTTGACAAGTAAAATGACTTAAGATGCAATGTCTTGTTTCCTGAAAAAAAAATTATCCAAATTGTTTTTGTTTTTACTTAAAACAAGCAAAAATATCTGCCAGTGGGGTGAGAAAATAATCTTGTTTAGACTTACAGAATAAAAGGTGTTTTCTTGCCCCATTAACAGGCTAATATTTACTTGTTTTAATAAAGCTAATAATTTTGGAAACAAGGAGGGCGCTGATAACTGAATTTCTGAACGGGGCTTGGAGCAGCCAGGATTAGGCCATGGTTCAATTAGGACATTAAAGTAATTTTATAAACATGCCTTAGAAAAAAAAAAAAAATACTATGCAGGTAAATCTTGAGACAAAACAAGGTCACTTCTTTCAGCTGAAACAGTTCAGACTTACATTTTAGTCTGGGACGTACGGCTTTAAGCCTTGTCTGTGAAACCAGGGGATAGTGGTTTTGAGTCATTTTTACTTGTCAAGTAAATGCAAAGTCAATGAATTCAGTTGATTTTTGTTAATTAAAAATAATAATACAATAGCACACAGCTTTTCAGCAGATAATATCCAAGGTAACTTTCCAATGCATTGGTCACAAAATGGAGCTCAATTTTGCTTCCAACTATGATCTGAAACCATTTTTTATATTTATGTATTTTACCAAATTTTAAACATTTTGCATCCCTGACTTAAAATATAGTTAATTAAATGTATAATAGTAGTTCTCGTTACAGAATTTTCAATTTGTGCAGTCTGTAATGTTTAAAAATAATAATTCAGTAATTCAAATGAACGCATCAGAATGTTCATATTTCTCTCTTTGATTTTTAATTAAATTAAATGTATTTATTTGAGTAATGTTTTAGTGATCTGAAACCTTTTTTTTTTTTTTTTTTTACTTCATTTTAGACTGATGGAAGAGACCAAGGAGATTGAAGAACACCAGGTCAAAACTGAAGAGATATCCTGGAGTTCCTCATTGAAAAACGACAATATAGTTTCACTTGCTTTCACTGTGGAAAGAGTTTCTCATACAAGCGAAATCTTGAGCTTGAGATAATATTTCATTTTGGAGGGAAGCCATATGCATGTGATGAGTGCGAGAAGATTTTTACAATTAAAGGAAACCTTATTGAACACATTAGAATTCACACTGCAGAGAAGCCACACACACGTGATCAATGTGGGAAGAGTTCCCCACAAAAACAAAACCTGGATGAGCATGAGAAAATCCACACACTGGAAAGGCCGTACGAATGTGATCAATGTGGGATGAGTTTCCCATATAAAGAAACCTTGACAAACACATGAGGATCCACACTGGAGAGAAGCCGCACAAATGTGATCAATGCGGGAAGAATTTTGCACAAAAAGGAAACCTTAAAGTACACATGAAAATCCACACTGGAGAGAAACCATATGCATGCGATCAGTGTGGGAAGAGTTTCACACATAAAGGAAACCTTAGCGTACACAAGAAAATCCACACTGGAGAGAAACCATATGCATGTGATCAATGTGGGAAGTGTTTCATACAAAAAGTGCCTTTTAATGATCACATGAAAATCCACACTGGAGAGAAGCCATATGCATGTGATCAGTGCGGAAGAGTTTTGCACAAAAAGAAACCTTCACGACACATGAAAGTCCACACTGGGGAGAGGCCGTTCACATGTGATCAGTGTGGGAAGAGATTCACACATAAAGGTAACCTTAATGAACACATAAAAACCCACACTGGAGAAAAAGCCATATACATGTGATCAGTGGGGGAAAGGTTTCATACATAAAACAAACCTTAACGAAACATGACAATTTCCCACACAGGAGAAAAAACCGCACAGTGTGCTCATGTGGGAAGAGTTACACACAAAAAGGAGGCCTTAGAGAACATATGAAAAATCCACAGTGGAGAAAAGCCACACCCATGGGATCAATGGGGGAAGGTTTCAGAAAATCAGGCGTTTTAAAGACATCTGCTTACTCATTCTAGAGAAAGGCTATAAGCTGGATCAGTGGGGTAAAGGTTTTTAGGGCAGATTTCCTGAAGGATCACATGAAAGTCATACAAAGGAGAACCCTATGTATGTTCTTTGTGTGGAAAGAGTTTTAGTCAGATGGGTACTTTAAAATTACACCAGAAAAGACACAGGGGTTTGAGGATCATGTCTGCTCTGAATGGGGGTAAGGCTTTTTTACAGATGGTGCACTGAAAGTGCACAGGACAGTTCACACTAGAGAAACCCTTACAAGTGTTCACACTGTGACAAGAGCTCAAACGCTCAAGAATCTGAGGATACATGAGAGGATCCACACGGGAAAGAGAAGCCGTATCGCTGCCATTCATTGGGAAGGTTTCACTCATTTTTTTTCTCTAACGCTCCTAAAAAAAAAAAACACATGTCTGAGATTATAGAGTAAATTTCAGAGTAGTAGTTTTTGTTCTGATCTGTAAGACGCATAAAACAAGTACAGGTGCTTCTCAATAAATTAGAATGCCCTGGAAAAGTTCATTTATTTCAGTAAATTTAGCCAAATTGGAAAAATTATGTATTAAATAAAATTTAATGACACAGACCGAAGTAGTTTAAGTCTTTGGTTTTTTAATTGTGATGATTTTGGCTCACATTTAACACAAACCACCAATTCACTATCCTCAACAAATTAGAATACTCACAAGGGCCAAAAAAAAAAATTTTAGTGAATTGTTGGCCCTTTTGGAAAGTATGTTCATTTTCTGTACATGTACTCAATATTGGTAGGGGCCTTTTGCTTTAATTACTGCCTCAATTCGGCGTGGCATGGAGGAGATCAGTTTGTGGCACTGCTGAGGGGGTAGGAAGCCTAGGTTCTTTGACAGTGGCCTTCAGCTCATCTGCATTTTTGGTCTGTTGTTTTCATTTTTCCCCTGGGCAATACCTCATAGATTCCTCTGGGGTTCAGGTCTGGTGGGGTTTGCTGGCCAGTCAAGCACACCAACCCATGGTCATTTAACCCAAAATTTTGGTGCTTTGGCAGTGTGGGCGGTCCAAATCCTGCTGGAAAATGAAATCAGCATCTTCAAAAGCTGGTCAGCAGAAGGAAACATGAAGTGCTTCACAAATCTTGGTAAACGGGTTTCAGGCTTTGGTTTTCAAAAAAAAACAATGGCCAAAAACCAGCAGATGACACTGCACCCAAATCATCACAGACTGTGGAAACTTAACACTGGACTTCAAGCAACTTGGGCTATGAGCTTCTCCCCTTCCTCCAGACTCTAGGACCTTGGTTTCCAAATGAAATACAAAACTTGCTCTCATCTGAAAAGAGGACTTTGGACCACTGGGCAACAGTCCAGTGTCTTCTTCTCCTTAGCCCAGGTAAGATGCCTCAGGAGTGGCTTAACAAGAGGAATATGACAACTGTAGAAAATTCCTTGGACGTCTGTGTGTGGTGGCTCTTGATGCCTTGACCCCAGCCTTAGTCCATTCTTGTGAAGTTCACTCCAATTCTTGAACGATTTGCTTGACAGATCCTCATAAGGCTGCGTTTCTCTCGGTTGGTTGTGCATCTTTTTCTTCCACACTTTTTCTTCCAGTCACTTTCTGTTAACATGCTTGGATACAGCACTCTGTGAACAGCCAGCTTCTTGGCAATGAATGTTTGTGGCTTTCCCTCCTTGTGGAAGGGTGTCAATGATTGTCTTCTGGACAACTGTCAGATCAGTAGTCCTCCCCATGATTGTGTAGTCTAGTGAACCAAACTGAGAGACCATTCTGAAGGCTCAGAAAACCTTTGCAGGTGTTTGAGTTGATTGGCATGTCACCATATTCTAATTTGTTGAGATAGTGAATTGGTGGGGTTGTGTTAAATGTGAGCCAAAATCATCCCAATTAAAAGAACCAAAGACTTAAACTACCTCAGTCTGTGGCATTGAATGTATTTAATACACGAGTTTCACACATTTCCACGACATTCTAATTTACTGAGAAGCAACTGTATATGATAATTGATAATCAAAGATTATTAGAACAAGTAATGAAATGCTTGTATTATTCAGAACGATATTTTTTTAGTTAATCATTTTATCATTATTCAAACCTTTTTTCCCCAGGCCATATAACACCTGAAACAAAAACATAACACCTCAGTACTCGTCCATCTGTAAATAACTTAGCAAACATTTCACTGTAAATAGCACATAGCACTTCACAGTTTATGACAATGGTATTGTTCCTATTCCTGTATATTTTTATTTACTATTGTTATTTCGATTTATTGTCTATTCTCTCTCACGTTTAGTGTTTTTTTGTTTTTTGTACTTAATTTTATGATCTTCTGCATTATGTTTTGTACTTTTGTACTGGAAGCTCCTAACACCAAGACAAATTGGCTTTTGTGTGTAAAACACAATGGCATAAAGATATTTGATTCTGATTAATTTGTTCTATCTTGTGTTTTAAAATTTATATCACTTAATTTATTAAAATAAAGCAAACTTTACAGCAAATCAAGGATTTGTTGAGCTGGGTGTTATTTTTAAATCGAGTTGAAAAATTCATTTTAAAAATAGATTAACAAATCGGGGGATAAGATTCTAACACCGCCAAGAAACATCTTCAGCAAACAATTAATTTCTACGACAAAAGAATATAACCATGTAAATTAAATCGCAACACTGTTAAATGCCTTATCCTAAAACGGTCATCGGAAATAAGTGTTTTGTCGAGAAAGAAAAATAACACTTATGAAACGCAGCCGTCTTTATAAACTGCTATGTAGAGAGACCCCCCCCAAAAAAAAATTGATCAAACATCTAGCGGCCTGTACCATGCAAGCCGGATTAGCAGGCTAATTCACTCTCCTGTTTGGAACGCTGAGGACAATCCGCCAGGCTGCTTTCAGAAGTGGGACACGTTCTTCAGGCCAAATGTCATTAAAGAGCCAAGAACTTACTTCACAGCAGAGCTGAGTCACGTTGTTGCTCTCAGCAGAATGTCCTGATACATCTCCTTCCCACCGTCAACAGGAGGACTGAAGTCTCCCAAAATCAGTGCATGTGATGCTGCTGAAAAGACTGTAATCTTTATAAGGTATTGACATTTTGATATTTTGTTTTGGGATGCTTCAAACCTGGAGCTTAAAATCAAGTGTCCTATGCACTCTCATATGTTTATAGAAAACTGAGTTGCTGGAACATCACTTTTATAATGTTGTTTTCTCTGTGACTGGAATTATGTTTGTGTTCAAATATTCAATGTTCTTTTTAACTTTAGTCATTTTAAATTTTGTCCTAGATATTTGCATTGGAACTTTTTACCATCCTCAGAAACAGGTTAACTTTGATGGGGGGAAAAAAAGGGTCCCCAGGGTTAGAGTTTTGAGACCCAACTGCTAAACCAGACAGTAACCTTAACTTTGCTCAGAAAGGTTGTAGGCATCATTTCCCAAAACATATGCGGGTTTGGTAAGCACTAATGTGTTTCATAGCAATGTTCAGGTTTGCTCCAATTTAAAACTTTTGGATGCCTTAAGTGAGCCTTTGCAAGTATTAAGTGAGGTTTTGGAGGCCCTTATGAATCCCCAGCATTATCCCTTTTTTCCAGGCTTCATTAAAAACAATGATACGGGGCTTATTAAAAATCAACTAAGAATTGTGTGAATTAATGTGGCCCAAAAAACAAGAAAGTGGGATCCAAACAGTTTTGGGCCCAATTTGGGGGATTTTGAGGAGTAACGAGAGTCACTCGCAAGCAAGCAAAATCTTTGCTTTGCCCACAAAAAACCCCTACAAAAATGAAGAATCTTTTGAAAAATTAGAAAACCCTTCACAAATTGAATACAGAATGGAAAGGAAAAAAACTTTAAAAAAAAATGGGGGGTTTTAGAGCCGGGGGAAACCAGGGGGGTACGCAAAAATTGAAAAAGAAATCGGGGGCTTTTGACCAAGTCCAGGAAAGAATTTTTTTAGTGCCAATTTTGAAACATTGAAACATGTGCAGAAAAAACCCGAATTTTTTGATTAAGGGATGTAGACAGAGCCCGAATTTTTACAGATTTAAGCAATGGAAGTTTTTTTAAATCCTACCCTTATTACCCCAAAAGACATGCATTAAAAATTACATATACTATGATGATTTTAAAACAGCTAACCCCTTGGCCTTTATGGTTTGGGTTTTTTTATTTTTTTTAAGAACCCCCCCAAAAAATTTAACTCGGTTCGAGAACTTCTTTTGTTAGCATTTTTTTTTTTAACACAAGATGAAGAAAGTTTTTTGATGTTTATAACCGCTATAAAGGGAATAAAGATAATTGAAAGCCAAGGGTTTAAGTTTCCCATTTCAGTGAGCAGTATATGGCACCATCGCAAAAATCATGGTGAAAAATCAGGGGCATTAAATTTTGGTTTTAAGAATCATTTATAGCCTCTTCGCCCGTTTTTTTAAATTAAAGAATGTTTTCCAGACAGTATACGGAGGAGGACCTAAGGTGGTCCTTCGTGGACAAGAATTTTGAATACATTAAAATTCCCCGGGAAAAACCCACTTTGAGGTCAGTAGGTTTTTTGAAAAAAAAATTTCCCAAAATTAAAACCCGAAGTACTTTCAGTTGCAAAAACTATTCGATATAATGCAGCCCTTCTTGGGGCGGGCCAATAGAAAAAATTGTTTTTTGGAAATCTCAAAAAAAACTTTATATTAAAAGGGGATTATTTTAAAGGTTATTTTTTTGATTAGGATTTTTAAAATTAAAAATCCCAAAAGGGGTTATTTTGGATAGGGTGGAAAAGTTGGGTTTAAAATTCCATTCAGACATTAGTAAGTGAAAAATTCCCCTTTTGTTAGGAGAATTGTTCTTGGACAAAAACACGGGATTTGTTTTTTGTTATTAAAAATAACATTGGGTTTTTCACCTTGTTCCTTCGGTTTGACAGGTTTTGAAGCATTTGATGTTGCCCCCCAAAACATTTAAGTACTTGATCCACAAAAAAATGATTCCCCAAAAATCATACATGAAAATTACCCCTCTTATAAGGAAAAAAGGCCCTTTATTTGGGGTAAAGAGGTTCGAAGCCAAACAAAAGGTTAAAAAGATTTTTTTAAAAATTTTCAAAAACAAAAAATCATTAGCTAAAAAGCATCAGAGGCCATAAAAAACCTTCCCCTGGCCTTTGGGGAAAACCCTTCCCCTCAAAAAAGAGTTTGGGCCATTAAAAAATTTTCCAAGGGGTGAAAATGTGGTCAGATTCAAATGTTAAAAGTTCTATTAAAAAGATGTTTTCTCATCCTTTGGGTTAAAGTGGGGGGAGAATATAGAGTGGACTTGGGTGGCAGTGAAATGAAAAGAAATCCCAGTTTCTGCCAAAAAATGTGATTTTTGGTGAAAAATTTTTTATTTTTGGGAAACAACTTCAAAGAAAATTTTTGATGAGCATTTTCATGCTTCGGTACTAGAAGGGGGAAAGGTGTATTAAAAAAGCCGAGATTACATTTTAAACCCATTTGTATTTAAAAGTTCATACAGTTTTGCGGATGAAGTTTGTATATCTACCTTCTTTGTATTTTTAATTCTACTTCAAATTGTACTAAAAGGGGAAAATTTTAAAAAAACAAGTAATGGAAATTTTTTTGTGTGTGTAGTTTTTTTTACATTTTGTAAACTTCGAGAAGAAGAAAAAAACCTAATTCTAACCCCCAAAAACATGAAACTCTAAAACAGTGTTTTTTTCTGTATCCTTTTAGGTTTTTAAACTTTTTTTTTGAGTCAAATTAGGAACTCTGGCATAGTTTTAAATTTAACTATTTTTGAAAGTGTTTTTACTCCGGAGAGGGGGGAGCAAATAAACTTGTGGGGTCATTTAACACTGGACTTTTTGCTTGTAGGTGCCCTATGTCTTTTAAAATACCCCGCTGAAAATTTTAAAGTTAACCCCTAATTGAGATTTAAATCTGATTTTGAGTTGTGTTGACACATCAGAAGGCTTTGACCCATTTGCACTTTTTTGAGTGTCATTTAAAGAAATGTGTGAGGTCAGAAACAGATCACGAACACCGGTGTGCCCGCGAGAATAAGCTTTTGAAGCCGGCACTTCTGGAAGGAGCGGGGTTTCCCAGGTTCCCCCAAAAACCCCAGCGGAGTGAAAAGAAACCCGTGGGCAGTGTTAAAGAGCCCTTACGGGGAAAACGGGGATTGGAAAAACCGAAGGGAGGCGGGCACCACTCATTTTTTTAAAGGGGACCCACTTAAAACAGGCTTTTGGGCTCTACCCTAAAGTGGAAATTTTTAACAAGCATAAAAATTATCTGGGGGGTATTCGAAAAAAAAAATCCAAACATCGGGGCCAGAGAACATTAAAATTTTGTATCAATGCATTCTATGGCACCTTAAATTTTGATTTTTCAACAAAAATGAAATTTCATAAGACTACTACATTTAATTTAGTGCCCATAATAATACAATATACGGGCTTACGCACGCAATCTAACCCAAAATTTCTGTACTGTACGGTTTGTTGGGGAAAATTTTAAAAAAAAGGAGGAAAAAAAAAACGCAAAAATGATTTTGAGTGCCGCTAACGAGTTTTTCAGGGCCACTTTTTCAAGTAATTATGCAATTATTTGCATAAAATTAGTGTTGGGGTAGTTATGTTTGGGAAAACTCCCCCCGCGGGGGGGAAAAAGGGGGAGGTATTTTAACCCCCAGTTCAGATTCCCAGTCTATAAGATACTCCCCTTTTTGGGATTTTTGGGCCCCCATATCCCTCACCCTCAGCCCCGATGAGGAGTCGGGCCCTCTCCCCGGGTACCCTGTTTTGTCCTTTCCCCTTGGGAGGCGGTGTTTCCGGGCCCCCCAACCCGGTCTGAATAAAAGGTTTGGCTCTGGCTCCGCGGCGATCCCCAGCTCTTTCACTCTGGCGCAATGGGTGTCGGTCGCGGCGGGCTTGGTTCCCTTAGCGGGGGGCCCCGGGCATGCGCTCCGACATGGGGGATTTGGGGGCTGGGCTAGAATTAAAGGGTTTTTTCATGATGACACAGATTTAATTGCAGTGCAACAAATGCTTTTTGTTAAAATTTAAATAAACCCCTTTTCATAAAAAACAAAAAAATGGTGTTTTTTAATTTGGGTTTTATCGAGGATTTTGGATTTTTAAGCTTTAAAAAGTCAGCACCATCTAGTGACAAAGGCACTTCGTTTTCTTTAGGAAAGAGTGAAAGAAAATCATCCATGTTTTTTTTTTTTTTTTAAAAAGTCTGCTTTTCCCCTCTTAAATCATATGTAAAGGTTCAATTTAGGAACCCCATCTCAAAACTCTTTCTTTACTATTAGGGGAAAAAGCGGGACCGCTGAAAATGTTGTTTAAAACCCCTTTTTTATATAACTCCTGCCCGACCCAAAAATCCACGAAAAACACCCAACTTCCCGGTCAACCCCCCTCTTTTTAGGGTTTTTAATCGTATGTCTTGACGGAAAGGGCTATAACCCAACTTTGCCATTTTCACAATGGGGTCAGTTTATGGTTTTGAATGACCAATTGACAAGAAAGGAATTTGAACATGTACGTCGTCCTTTCAGTGGGGCGGGGAAAATACCTAAAGAAATAAAAACAGGTAAACGTTTCCCGTATATTGCGAGTGCGGGAGTTTTATGGTTTCCCATATTTTTGGGAAGACGTTCCTAAAAGGTTTCTTGATTTGTGGTAAAAGGGCCAATCGAATTTTCCCGTTTTTCCCCTGAAAATGAAAATGGGTTTTAAAAAACAAGCAAAGTAAAATGAATATTTCACGGGGTGTAACCGAATTTTAACCCCATTCGAACACCGTTTCACCCCCCATTTTCCTTTCTCAACCCTCCACTTTACTCTAAGATTTGACATTTCTGGAAAGGGAAAAGATTGGTTTAAAAGAGTTTTTAGCTTTTTGTAAAGGTACCAAAAAGCACTTTTACCACTGTTTTTTAAATGCCAACTGCATTTGTGAAGCTGAAAATGCTATCTCTCTGTTGTTATTGAAAACAAAAGCATATTGTGATTCTATTTCTGATTACACGATAATGCATTCACATCATTAAACACCATCCCCCCTATTTCCCCTTTTTAAATCCTCCACTTTACTCGATACACTGTAAAACCGAAATAACTTTAAATCAACTGTTTTAGTAAACAGATTGCCTTTACTTAAACTTGTAATTTTTTAAAACTTTTCAATTGAGAATTTAAATATTAAATAAGTGCTGTTTGGGTTTTGTGAGAACCCCTGCTGTTTAAAAACAGAATTTCTGAAGAAAAAAAGAAACACAAAATCAAAAAATTCGACACGCCCGATAAATCAACTGAAAAAAAATATATTAAAATCTCTCAAGATCTGATTAAAAAACCCCAAACAGCATCACCCGCTCCATTATTTAAAAACCCGATGACTTTATTTTTGTCAATTTTTAAAAATCTTATTTGGGAAATTAATAGATTTAGATGTGATTTGTTTTCATTTGAAGTAACCATGTTGTAGATCAGTGTTTGCTTTAGTTGGGCTCTTGAACCTTGATTTCTGTCTTAGTTTATTTTTTCTCTGGTTGTTGTAACCATGTGTTTCTGAAACATGTTATAACTCAAAAACCCGATAAAATAGTATCAGGTATTGGTTGTTATACAGCATATTGGTGATGGTAATTATCAGCTATAGAGTTTTCAGAGTCCAAAATCTACCTAAATAGGTATTGTAGATAGAGTTGTGACGTTGGCGAACGAACCCATTCTTTTGAACGGCTCATAAACATGAACGATGGGAGTCGTTTCTTTTTTCCTATGCGTGTTTCACACAGATGCACACAAATGAGCTCCAAACAAAATCTGACTTTAAAATATTAAGGGTCTAGAGCCCAACTAAAGCAAACATTGGCCACTAAAATAGTGATTTTTCGTCTTTGTTGATTCTGCTTGTTAACATCAGGTTTCTTCAATAATGGTCATCATCACTCAATTAATCACTTAATTATCTCATTAACTAACTCTGATTCAGTGTTAATTTAACACTCCTATTTTAACACTTTCACACTCTTGAGTGTGGTCTCACATGTACTCCCAGCAGAGTTAATTTCACTCTGGATTTTTTGCTGTGTACACTGTAAAACCTGACAACTTAACTCAAACCGTTTGAGTAAACAGATATCCTTAAAAACCTGAAAAGTTAGTTTTACTCAAACCGTTTGAGGAAACCTATTGCCTTAAACCATTTAAGTTTTAAAACTAACAGTTATGAGTACTCTGAACTTAATTCAGTTGACATCAGAAAAAGAAGCTAACATTGCAGTTTAAGTAATTAAGTGATTAATTGAGTGATAATGTGAATTAGTGATGAACAGCTGCTGTTAACAAACAGAATTGCTGAAGAAAAGAGAAACACAAGAACTACAACTGACTTCAGACACAGACTAAGATAAAATCAACTGAAATAAAAGACATTAAATCTCTCAAGATCTGATTAAGCAACCCCACAAACAGCATCACCTATAAAACTAGACTGACTTTATTTCTGTCAGACGTCTACAGAAGATCTTATTGAGAATTAACTATAGGTTTAGATGTTGATTTATTGTTTCATTTGAAGTAACCATGTTAGAGATCAGTGTTTGCTTTAGTTGAGCTCTTGACCCTTGACTTCTGTTTTAGTTTTTTCTTTGGTTGTTATAACCATATGTGTTTAGGTTTTGGATTAACAATCCTGTGAAACTACAACATGCAAGCAGTGTTGCTCTAATAGATATAGCAAGTGAATTTTAAATCTGTGTAATGCATAAAAAATTTGAAGCTCTTGTATTACTTAAAGACATCAATAATCTGCATATGAATCTCAACAATGGTGATAATCAACAAATGTTTCATGCTGCAGTGCATGCTGGGTAACACCATAGTAAAAACTCCCATCATGCACTGCAGCATGAATAATATTGTCACCACTGTTGAGGATCCTATAATAAGTGTTCATGTCTAAAAGCCTGAGCCAATAGAGACTTTCTCTTTTTTCCAATATTGAAGCGTGGGGGCTTTTATTTAATGAAAATTTTTTTTTTAGTTCAGTAAAAGCAATGTCAGTCAATAAACCAAAGAGATACCCCCATCAGGATTCACTTATCTGAGTTAAAGAAAAATTGTAAAATGAAACGCTACTTCAAATTTTTG